>NC_042493.1:48816889-48818708 GCF_005508785.2 Acyrthosiphon pisum
AATAAGGTGTGACTGTTTGAAGAAATGTATAACAAATCGTTGTAAGTGTCGATCCAAAAATGTATTGTGCAATTCAAGATGTCACAGTAGCCAAGCCTGCACAAACAAATAATTGTATTGTTGTAATAAAATATAATAATAGTTTAAACTCTTGTAATAATAATAATAATAAAAATTTGTTGTCATAATAATAACATTATCTTCTATATATATAAAAATGAATGTATGTCAGTGTGTCTGTCTGTGTGTCCATGTTACCATGGTTACCAAGGTTGCCATGGTTACTAAGGTTACCAAGATTTCATGGCTATTAAGGTTACCATGTTACCATGGTTACCAAGGTTGCCATGGTTACTAAGGTTACCAAGATTTCATGGCTATTAAGGTTACCATGATTCATGGTTACTATGGTTACCAAGGTTACCATGAGTGTTGTTTATAATTATAGGTCTTTAATGGGCAACGAATTGCACAGGATCAGATATAGTACGGGTGTGTCCATCTACCCATGGCAATCAATTATATAATATTTTGAAACTTATGGACCTTTTTGTTTTTAAATAGTTACCGTGGGTTTCAAAGCTATAATAATAATAATAATAATTATTGGTTGCCAATGGTTTAAAATGTTTGTTATTTATTATAGTGCCCAACGATTCATATTTATAACCGAATTCAATTGCAACTATTATAAGAATTTCTACTATTATTAGTTAATTTATTATGCCCAACAACAAACGATCGATAAATAGTCCCGCAGTTCTAGCACGCAAGAAGCGGGAAACACGAGCCGCGGAAACAGACGAGCAAAGAGAAGCCAGGTTGAGGACCAACCGAGAACGTCAGTCCCTGGCCCGCTTATCCGCAAAGAGAAACCAGAGTGAGGACAAACCGTGAATGTCAGTCACGGGTCCGCTCAACCGAGAAGCAAGATTGGGGACCATGCGAGTAATGGGTGCTCGATCCAGACGAACCACCGAATTGAACCTTTGTGCACTACACTATGATGCCGATATTAATTACAGCACACACCCAAGCGTGGCCATCGGAATAATGGATCCCTTTCGGAATAATAATCCCTTTTTGATTATGTTAATTAACGTTTAGAGATTAATACATATGGAGTAGGTATTTTTAATGGGCGACGAGGTGCACGGGATCAGCTAGTTTAATTATATTTAATACAATTATTGGATAGAAAATACATTTATTAGGGTTTCAATAATGTTTACATAAAGTTACTTTGAATGTCCAAAAATTAATGAATCCAATTTCCATAACTCATGTCTAACTAAATTTCTGAAGTCTGAACTAGGTATATATTGCCACTTTCCAATTCACATCTACACATCCTGGTCTTCGAAGATCTGCACTATTAAAATTAGCTACCTACTTCTTCACAATCAGACAATAGTACTATAGTAGTATACTAGTATGGTATAGTCTACAAAATAAAAAAATACATTTATTAGGGTTTTACTAATGTTTATCATAAAGGTTACCTACTTTGAATGTCCAAAAATTAATGAATCCAATTTCCATAACTCATGTCTAACTAAATTTCTGAAGTCTGAACTAGGTATATATTGCCACTTTCCAATTCACATTTACACATCCTGGTTTTCAAAGATCTGCACTTTTAAAATTGGCTACCTACCTACTTCTTCACAGTTGGACAATGGTAGTATGGTATATCCTACAAAATAAAAAAAACACAATATAGATAATAATATTAAGATTTAAAAACAATTTAAAAGAACAATACAATACTTTAAAACCAAGAGAAGCATGATTAATTTTTAATACTTCAACTAAAAAA
>NC_042493.1:48818758-48827562 GCF_005508785.2 Acyrthosiphon pisum
GGTGCTCGATCCAGACGAACCACCGAATTGAACCTTTGTGCACTACACTATGATGCCGATATTAATTACAGCACACACCCAAGCGTGGCCATCGGAATAATGGATCCCTTTCGGAATAATAATCCCTTTTTGATTATGTTAATTAACGTTTAGAGATTAATACATATGGAGTAGGTATTTTTAATGGGCGACGAGGTGCACGGGATCAGCTAGTAAATAGATATTATGACTTCGTATATTATTGTAAATATTAAATTGTAATTACCTTTTTAGTCACGGGGTTAAAATAATTAGTTATTGAAGCTGCAGGACGTTTGTTAATTGGAGACATTTTACTTACATTCGGACATACGACATACAGTATATATAGGTTCGTACGCACATATGGAAATATGGCTGATAAGTGATAACTACTTAGACACTTACTGCATATAATGGCGTATAATGTATTAATTTTACGGAGACAAACTCTTGCGACGTTGTTATAGTTTGTACACGTGCGTTTTTACGAAATGCGTAAAATCTATGACACAGACACATAGTGATAAATATTAAATTATTTAAAATTATAACAATTCATACAGATATTCTGTGAACACTGTACACATTATTCAGCACTATGTCCTATTTATAGCTTGTTTATGATAACATTGTATAATAGTTCTCGATCGTTCACTGTTCGGCCACAGGCAACGCTTACGCCACCGGTCGTAGAATGTAAATAGTACTATCAACAACAGCCGTAACAATTATATTGTTCTATGATTATATTGTACTCGATTATACCAGGGGTATGAAACTCTGTGAATTGGCCTAATCGGGCGATTGTAGCCTTGAACATGGTCTCCAGGGGGGCGTGGCATACGTAATCTATGATAAAAGTAAACAGTGGAAACAACCCGACTCCGCGCAGAATACCCTGCCTATTAAGCGGAAACGGTTTTTCAATACGGGTATAACATCATGTCAGTGTTACGGAAACAGTTTCATTGTTCGGACTTCAGATCATAGGTAAACACTCCACCCATCAGCTGATCGAGTTTCGCTTCTGTATTGTTCTATGATTATACCACGGTCTTTGGTTATACGAGTATACCGTATGCGACCTGATAACTAATAAGTGATATTCAATCTTAAAATATTATTTTTATTTTTACATAATAAAATTTAAAAAGCCAAATTTAAATCTGCAAAAACAATTAATAAAATAATATACCCTTTTCCATTTACCACCATTCACCGTATACACACCGTATACTCAACATTTACCCACCGTCTACTTATAAAATACATATTTTTTTCAAGTATACGCATTTCTTTGTAAATATTGTTATGAGTATACGCCGTATACTCCCGTATACGCTCCAATACACCCCTGGTAATGCAAGTGTAAGTGTTCATATCACTTTTATTAAGAACGGATGGTTAAAGGCTTCCACGCTATTATTTAATAAGAGACTGCTTTACACATCAGAGATTTTTTTTTTTAATCTTACTGCCTATGTTTTTATGATTTTGTTTTTGTATATCATACAAAATCAATATTTTTGTTCAACGGTTTTCTACACTTTGTTTCATGTAAAACTGTTTTAAAATTTTAATTGAACAAAAGTTGATTTTTTAGTTATAAAGTTTGGGTATTTTGTTACTTTACCGGACCCCGAAGGGGTCGCCCCCTCCCCCTCACCCACAGGTTTGCTATTTAAGTCCCGGGGAGTTCGGGGACCGAGGGTTTGGCGACCGGAGACAGCAGGCTTAGGGAGCTTCTATAGAGCGTTGAGCGTATGCGTAAAAACTTAGAATTCGAAACTGCCTTAGCATATAACTTAAAAAAAGTCTGGCTATCTAATTTTGATTGCACCGTCGTTCTTAACTCGTTGAAGTACATAGCTTTCAAAAACAAAAATCGTAAAATAGCGAACTTAATTAAGCCATAACTTCGAAACTAAGTCCGACCGCCAAATTCTGACTTCACCATCGTTCTCAGTATAGTTAACTACATAAGTCTAAAAAAAAAAGGGTGTCCGGTAAAGTAACAAAGTTCCTAAGTTTGTATCATTATATTTGTTTTTTTCAATACTAACCTCTTTCTAAGATTTTATATCTTTTTCTTTGATGCCCGGGTTTCTTAAATGATTCAGTTGCTTGACTAACTCTTCGCATGAACCATTTAATTTTTCTTTTCCATTCGTGCAGTTAAATTTGCCACTAGCTACATTCGGATTTTGCCCCATATAGTCAATTAAGAAAGAAGATTGCATGTCGTTCCTTCGTCCTTGTCTTGTTTTCTTGGTGTACTTGTCCTGATTTTGGTTACTGCTATAACCTAAATAAAATAATATTTTTAAAAAGGTAAAAGAAATACATACATTCAAGTAGTAAATAATAATTTTAACAGTTACCTGCTTTGAGGTTTTTCCATTTTAAATACAAATACAGTAAAAAACAGTGGAAAATGTAAGTTGTAATCGTGGTTGTAATGAATATCGGGACGAATGTTAAAAATTTGAATTACAAATAACACTTTTACGATAAAAATTAATATTATATCAAAATGATAAGAACGGGCTGCTTTCATTGGCTAGATTTTATAATCTCCAATTGCTTCAACGGTGGCTCACAATTTCATATCGAAAATTCGATAACCAATTATGTAACGATATTTTATCGATACAGTGTTTTATAGAATCACAACTTTGATATCGATTTTCGATACATAACGGAATACTGGTTAACGAATATTTATCGATATAATTCGTTATTATCGAGTTACAGAATCGATCTGAGGTTTAAGTTTTAACATGCTTGAACGGATATTTATAAAATTTTTTGTCTGCAGAATTTTGAAATTGAATAGTGACATAATTTTCATCAGAACTTATAAGAACAGTCCCATAATATGGTCTGCCTATTGTTGTTACGTTGACTAACGTTGATCCACCTTTATATTTTTGATTAGCAGCCTGTAAAACATAATGTTTTAAGTATATATTTTATTTTTTTTTATTGACTTATTAACTTTTAAGTTGCGTAAAAATATGTCGTGTCCATTAAGAATGATACTGTTCGAATTACAGGGATAATTAATGTTAAGAATGAAATCAAAGATCCTTAAATGAATGCATTGTCTCATAAAAATAAACAAGTATAAGTTACGGGGTTGGCTAATGTAAATCGTCCAATATCATACGTCCGTGAAGTTGGCCCTTACACTTTTTCAAAAACAGATTTGCATAGCGCCATTATTTTGCAAGTAATTAGCAAGAATTTGCAAGTCCACTCCCGAAATTTGCAAGTCAAAAACAAAGGAGTTATAAGGGATGGAGCCAAGGAAGGGCCAACTTCACGTAGCCCTGACTTGTTGTCAGAAACTTTCAAAACTGGTGTCAAAACACTCGTTATAATTAGCAAGAATTTGCAAGTCTACCCCCGAAATTTGCAAGTCATAATTCCAACCCATACGATTTTTCAAAGTTTTCAACCCCAGCCCTGACTTGTTGTCAGAAACTTTCAAAGCTGGTGTCAAAACACTCGTTATAATTAGCAAGAATTTGCTTTCGATATTTATATGCTCTGGAAAATCTACTAATTTTTTGTCATTGTCTTCATTGCCATAAAAATAGTCAGCTTCAATGAATAAATGACTTTGCAGTACCCGATACGTGGTTTTGAAGCCTTTGCATTCATTATTATAACAGGGTTCTGATTTCTTTTTAACGTAACTCTGGAGAAGTTGTCTGAAGTCAGGTAATCCGCTTAAATTTGTATTCTTCAAAATTATTGATGGTGATGGCAGTATTTTTTTATTTGTGCAGATATATTGGACAGAGCTAGGAGCAGTATTTAAAAAACTATAAATTATTTTCATGACATTACATATAGCATTAACATATTTGACAGCAGGAATATCACCCTCTACTTTAAAGCAAGTTAATAATAATTTAAGCCTTTCTATATAAATATCCCTGCTCCTTCCATATAAAGCTATCATGTTCCCCATCATTAGAAAATCATTGTTTGTGTGGTCTAAAATTGATTTCTATGAGGGATAATCATTATAGGCCACAACTATCCTAACTATGACTGCATCAAATGAACAAGTATTTGATACTATGTAGGCAGTCTTTTTATAATGACAGGTCGTAGAAATGTTGCCGTTCAACATTAAAGTATTTAAATGCGATCTCATCCTGGATGCATTAAGTATACGATCTATTTCTGGACATGAATCCATATACTTTGTAGGACGTTTTTTTCTTGTGGCTTTTTCTACTGTTTCTACTTTTTCCGACTTGAATCCTCTCCATTGTTCTTCTTCATCGACAGTTTCTTTACTGACGAATGAAGAAGAATCTGACAGGATTTCGGTCATATTGGTGTTCTCACCTAAAATGGGTATAGTCATAGTAATTTCTGTTAAGTATTATGTCATTTATATACCTATATATTTATCACCACAATACTTTATACTATTAACTGCAAATGTGATGAGTCTTTAAAGATACCATGTGAATAATTTGGAGAAATTTACAGCCAAAAAATTTTTATTTTTTCAAAAGAAAAAAGGCTGAACAGTTGAAAATGATTATAAAATTTTTGAAATTGAGTAGGTACCGTCGACATAATTTAAAGTAGTAAAAGAAAAAAATTTTGGATTCAGCACCAAAAAAGTACTTTAAAAATATATATGTATAATAATAATAAAAACCGGCCAAGTGCGAGTCGGACTCGCGCACGAAGTGTTCCGTACCATCATAAGCTATAAACATGTTTCCAACACTGCTTATATTATAAATTCTAGGATTTTTAGTGTTTTTTGTTATAGCGGCAATAGAAATACATAATCTTTGAAAATTTCAACTTTCTAACTTTCATGGTTCATGAGATACAGCCTGGTGTACAGACGGACGGACGGACGGACGGACACCGGAGCCTTAGTAATAGGGTCCCGTTTTACCGCACGGAACCCTAAAAACCAATACTTCGGGAAAAGTAATGTCAATTACGATTTTTTTGTTTTTAATTAAGTAGCACCAGTCAAAACATTTTGCATTTTTAATATTAAAACAAATTTAATAAAACTAATAATTTCTCGGTACGCTCACTAACTTATATAGTTAGAGTGCATTTGTGAAAATAATAGGTACCTAACTAAAAAAATTCAAAAACTTTTAAATTTTTACTTAAATTGTAGAAGTTAACATTATATTGTATTGCATTCGTTATTTGTATAATATTGATTAGTTTGCATAAAATATAAAGTTTAAATCATACTATAAAATAATATAAAATTAACCTTTTTCTGCAACGTGTGATCCATATGTATTATAAGTATAGATAATATCTCCGTTATTCAATTGGTTTTTAGTTTTTGGATTGCCATTTGATTGCAATGATGGAGACCTTTTAGATAAAGTTGTGATTTTTTCATTAATCCGTGTATCAAAAGGTTTATCTGAAACTATTTAAATTAAATTAACATTTAAAGATTATGAAATGAAAATAAAATGAATAATATTTTTAAATATATTTTTAATATATTTATATATATATATTTTTTTGAATTTATTTTTTTACTAAATATTTATGAATAAAATGAAAATGAAAAAAATATAATATAAATATATAACTAACTGGTATCTTTTCTTCTTTTTCTATTGTCTGAAATTTCAGGTGATAATGATCTTGATTTTTTTAGAACAGAACTATACCAACTGGTACCGTCTATTATGTCACAGGTTACGTCTGTAAGGAATGTATTATAAAATTTTTAAAAATACTAAAATGAAAAACAATCTATAATGACTAACAGTCATCATTTATATGCGGTGAACTACTATTGCATACAAGTCCCGCCTCAGATGCATCTTTTACAACTGGATCATTATAACTATGCGATAACTGTTCAGTTTCAACTAATAAAGAACTTTTCGGGGAGTCATAATGATATGTTTTCGCCGTTTTCGGTAATACAGGAGCAATTTTTTCTACAGGACAAATAACATGGTATTAAAATTAAATTATTTAATCGTATTACATAATATTCCGTTATTATTAGGTAAATGTTACTTAATTGTTAAACTATTATAAGTATAAAAAATTACCTGTATTTTTTAAATCTATTTAATGACTTCTAGCTATTTTCATCATTTGTTCTATACTAATCAAGTGCGTCGAAACGAAACGGTCTACAGACATTTGTGTGGATGTTTGTAATATTCTGTTTTTTAATTCTGAGAAATTTCCCTCGACAGAAGCAGACGTTGCAGTTTCATACGGAGAATTAAAAAAGGCCGCATCACATTTGTTCATAAAGGGAATTCTTTACAAATCCTTAAAATCTGTTTACCAAATTCCGGTATGAAATATGCACTGATTTTATCTCCTTTAAAATGTGCTCTTGATTTGCTCTCTCGTTTAATGTCATCTATGAAAATTGTAATTTTAGAAGAAGTTGATTTTGAATAATTTTCGTCTTCTGAATAAAGCTCATCATCACTATCTTTTTCAAGTTGTTTAAAATCACCTTCGTTAACTGATTGATTATATTCATCAATGTCTTCAGTGTTTTCAAAAAGGGAAATATTTTTTATTTGGTTTAATAGTTTTACACATGCAACTTCAGAAGGGTGTTTGGTATTAGATATTTGACATTCACCTTCAGTTTCGCTATAACATACGGTCAATATATCTAAGAGAATATTTTTGAATTCAAATAAAGACTCAGACTTTATAAGTAGTCTAGTACATCTCACATAAAATTCCTTTAATCTGATTGTTCGCTTGCCTTTCCAACACGTCCACCTACATACCAACTTAATTAAATGAGCTACATCAACTCGTAAGTAGCAAACGGGTCTTTCTGAAATATGTCCATGTAATGCAGCCAAACAGTTGTTTACATAATCATGCAACGTAAGTCCATTGCAAAAAGCCCTGGTAATGCCGCCCAACAATGCTTTGGAGTAATCGCAAACCACTTCTTGGGGAATTGAAACTCCATCTTTTAACCACTGTCCTAACCAATGAAAAATGGTTAGTGTATCCTGCTTTTCACTCAGCATTTGTGTTACAGGAACTTGATACGAAGTAGTTGAAACAACTGCCTCGTACAAAAATATATGACTAGATTTAAGATGCTGATTTGTTCTTATTATTTTTTTTACCAAGCTCCCTGTAGCGTCAATAGCTAGTCTACAATACGACTTTTGTATGTGCTTGTAAACTACCAATTGGTAAGGAGTCCAGTAATGAATAAAAAACTTATCAGCGCTAATTGTATGAATTGAACCACTATATTTACTGTTTTAATTAAATTAGAGATTTAATTGGGCACTTTTCATTTATTCCTAATATATAATCATTATACTCTTGTTTGCATTTTCTGAGAACTGGTTTACTATAGATATTTGGTGGTAATTTGTCACCAAAATCCATAGAAGACACTTCGCTTCTCTGCCAATTACTAGCACAACTCCTGGATAGATCTTTCCCCACATCAAATCTTTTTGAACCATTTAATTGTCTTTTTGATGTATGTTCAGCCCATTTATCACGGGTATCTTGTGTTACGACAGTTGAGAGAGAGAGACCTTCCAATGGTTCTTTATCAGCCCATCCAACCATCTCTGACAAGCAATCTTTACACCTTTCTTTAAACTCAATATAATGTTTACTTCGATAAATATCTAAAGCTATTCTACTTCTTTTATAAATGAACGCACAGGGTAGTTTGTGGTTTTTAAGGAAAGCATCATTCATAATATTGGTCCATACGCCTTGTTTTAATACACTTAATGGCTTATCTCTTTTCCCGTAACGAACGCCTGTCGGTTTCATTTTAATATATTCTGTATAAGGTATATCAAATTTAAATGTCTTTAAATTTCCACCGAAATCAGAATCACTTTTAACGTCTAAATTTGTAGAACTTTCAAGCACATCTTCTTCAATTTCAGAAGTACCTACTTTGATGAATTGTTATACCAAGAATCTTTAACAAATTTGTTCGCCAAGACTGGCGATCTTGTAGAATGCTTATGTAAAGTGATCCAGTAGATATTTTTCCCTTTAGTTCATCACTAATTTTGACCCAAATTGAACTGGAGTATGCTGATAGAACTCCATTTGAATCAAATATATGTTTTGCTTCTCTACTAAGGATTTCGAACACTGAATCATAATCGACTTTTGGTTTTCTTCCACGTCGGGACTTCTATACACAATTTTTATTTATTACTATTTTATTGTTTTAATATTTAAGATGGTCCTATACTCCGTTTCACGAGAGAAGGTACACAAGTCGCGCATCCGACTGCCGCCGTCAACAGCGCGGAGGCCAAATTTCCCCCACTTTTTACTGCCCGGCGGCTATGTATGCGAACGAGTCGTTGCCGACCGCAGCCGGAACATTTTACGATCGTGAACGAACGGGCGAAATTGGTGGGAGATGCGCATCGACGGACGAAAAAACGTGTACCTTCTCTCGTGAAACGGAGTATAACTAATTTATGGACGTCAATACACATAATATTCATTCTAAACTAAACATACAAAAATATAAAACCAGGATTAAATTATTTTCTAAGTTCAATATTTGTATACCTATTAAATTATGAACGTTGCATTAAACCTGACAAAATTGTTTAAGAAAATATTAGAATATATCTAAATATTAATAAAATTTTCACGTTTCAATGTTAAGAGCATATATTTATACAAAATATAGTTGTGCATATTTCACTTATTAAAAATATAAATTAAAATATTTCCCAAACGACATTTCAAGCGTTGTGATAAGTATT
>NC_042493.1:48828230-48834445 GCF_005508785.2 Acyrthosiphon pisum
TATTTGATATGCCATAATTCAGATTTGTATTTTTTTTTTTTTTACACAATATTGAATTTTGAATATTATCGAATAGTTTTATGCAACTTCAATTCAAGGTTTCGGAAATTGGTTTGTTTATAAAAGGTAGCTAATAGCTATTTCATGGCTTCTGAGGTACTAATTCCGTTATTGATACTATTGTAGTAGCCACTAACCTACATATATGAATTATATTGTTATCGGTTATAACTTAGGTATAAATTATAACTTACCTATAAGTGAATGTATTATATTAGACATGGCTCACAATTTGCTTTAATTTAAAATATACCTACCTTTATTAATATTCTCTATTGAAATGTGAAGATTAAGGGTGTCGACTATCGGTGCCGGTTTTTCTATTTTTTCGAAATTCTATAGAATTCAAAAATTATATTTTATTTTCTACCTTAATTATAATACTTTTCCACTATTCTATAGCCTGATACCTATTTAGGAGGGGGTTATAAACGAAAATGACTTCACAGGTAAAGCTCACCGCCCTGTAGAAAAGTTGGATTTTGTTAATTTTTTTTTTATTTAAAAGAAAAGAATATTTTTCAGGTTGGATTAAAGGACAATTTTTTTTATTTTACTTGAAATAGGGTTTAGAAAAATACGTTTGAAAAATATCAAATATTGTGCACTATTCAAATGCATATACTAGCTTCTATAATAATAATTTTTAAAATGGGGCTTTGCAAATTGTTCTCTTCTTTTAAATAAAAAAAAAATTAAGGAAATCCGACAATTCTACAGAATATGAAAGTTTTTCTTGTAAGACATGTTTTTGTACTAAATAACGCACCGGCTACGACGCCCTCGTATTCAATATTTCAATAAACATATATTTAATTAGAAACGTACATACATTAAACTATATAATGTGTATGTAATTTTAAAATTTCAATAAATTTAAAGTTACATGAAAAAAATTGGTTATAATATAGTAAAAACTTAGATAATTTTCAGGTGGCGTTACGATTCATATATAGTTAACAATGAGTTTATTTGATAGTACTAAAATGAATTAGGTAGCTATAAAAAATTATAGTTGCACAAACTTCTTTTATGGTTATTTCATTGGAATTGAATAACTACAAAAAACGATTCTAAACGAAACCGTTCTGTCGGGTTAGTTACAGATCACTTTAGTTTACCTAACGTAAGTATATTTAATGCTATTGTTGGTATTAACGTAATTTATTTTACCACTATTAGCTAATTGACTTAGTTGAATTATTTCTTTTTAGAAAACATTGCATTTAAAAATGTCATTGTCTGTATAAAATGTATTAGTATAGGTAGGTACTATAAAAGTTTGAAGTATTCACGAATAATATTTTTAAATTACAATAAAATTGCTAACATCATCGTTAATTTTAGTTTAAATATGGAATTTCGTCCATACTTTAACTTCAAATGTCTATAAAGAAAAAGATGTGTGAATATATTTTTCAGATTAAATGTTCAATCCTTAGCTATAAACAATGTACCTACATTATATACATTCTTAACTACAAAATAATTTGTTAATTTTTGTCATTTTAATGAATTTTGTCAAAAATTTGAACTTAAATGCTTATAAAAAAAAATCGTGCCTATGTACCTATCTTTAATATTTTCGAACTTCAAAAAATTATAACATTTTATGAAGAACATTGTATGAAATGTTCATGCTTTTTGATTCAATCTCAATGAAAAACCCTCATAAAAACCTTGAAATTTGCAAATTATATTAAGGTATTTAAAAATTTATAAAATGTTCAAATTGTATAGCTTATGATTTAAAATAAGAAACAAGTTCCTCTTACAGGGCCGTATTAGTGCATAGGCACTATAAGCACTATAAGACTTATGAACTTTTTGGGGCCTACGAAAGTAAAATGTGTGACAACGATTTTTTTGTAATATTTTATGCTTTTTTTTATTATCATCATAAGTTAATCTGTATGATTGTACACGTTAGCACAACAAGTAAAATATTATGTATTTAAGAATGATACCCCGATTACTGTTTAGACTCTAAACTTTAGAGTATTGTAAGAAATAATAATTATAAATGACATATCGTTTACGTAAACAGGTCGGTCACTCCGCGTATGACTGCACGGTGCTCACTAGTGTCTTTAGTTAAACCAAAAAATAAAATTTACTTTTTTAAAAATTGGGTTTGCGTAAAGATTACCATTTTTGTTTTTTTTTGTTTTTTCTTACGATTTCTAAAATGACTAAAACTACTTTGAAATTTCCATTTTTACCTCTCATACCTCTCATAAGTACCAAATAGATTCACTTTTATATCAGAAAAGATGATGAACTTGAAAATCAGAGAATATTTTTTCTCTAAATGTTACTGACATACAGGGAAAAAAACACATATTGTAAGTACAACTCCGGTCAGAATCTGAAATATTTTACTTTATACTCTGATATTGTATATTTTACGTTTAAACATATTCGATATTATAATAAACATAAGTTTATAGGTATGTTTGATATATTTTGAATATATAATTTGGTTTATAAGCAATACCTATACAAATAAGTTCTAAAATGTATGAGTTTAATAGACTATACTCCAACGGCCAACCCCGGTATTCTTTAATACTTCAATGCCAGTACAATTTGATAATGAAGTCTAAAAATTATTGACATTTTCCATTTTGTCGTAACACGAATAATACATAATTATATAATATTAAATATTTATGTTACCGCAAATATTAACACGACATTTTGGTACTATACATATTTATAGACATAGGTACTATCATGGTTTTTGGTTACATAACCCAGTATATTTACTCCAATGATTTTATTTATATTATTAATTATTTTGTCGGTCAATAAATTAGTTTTAAATATAAGTAAAAACTTTTTCGTATAAGTTACTACGATTTGTGTTGAAAATATTTAATTTTGACGCGGCAACGTACGGTACTAGACAAAATCACGGCGACCATGTTAAAATTAATATTCGCGCAGCCGGCGCGGCGGCGTTCGATTAAGCAATAGTCGCAATTATTGGAGACTTGTGGGAGTGTTAAGCCCCACAGTTTTTAATAATATTTTAGTTTAAAATAGGTTTGTGCTGCTGGTAGAATTGAAAAACGCGGTGCCCAATCTACATATAATAATATAATTCACATACGACACAGTTAATACAAAAAACAAGACGTAGAATCGACAAACGCATACCATCGTGCATCAAAGGTTAACAGTGCTAATCTGAATTTATTCAACAGACAGTCATTAGCTTAAAGCGTACGAAGGTAAAGCGTATAGTAGGTTTTACCGTGTGTCACTCTCGATACCGACGATACCACTGAGTGGCACCCAACAGGGTTTTTATTCACGGGCGGAGACATTTTTTTTTTTTGTGCATGTGCCCTGGCCTAAACCTTGGCCGTTTAATTTTTCGAAGTGTTTATGTACGAGAAGTACAACAGTTTTTACGTGTGGTCTGGGAAAAATTCCCTTGGCACACCATTTTTTTTTGTACAAGTGAAGTACGACAATTGTGTGCGTTTCGGGTAGTAAAACCCAGAGCCAGCTTAGTGTTTTTACTTGTTAAAGTAAAATTTGATTCTTGCGTGTTTTGGGTGCAGTAGAAACCCAGAACACAATTTTGTGAGTGTGTATACCGAGTGAGTAACACATACGCATTCGATAATTTCCTAACCCAACCATGTGTCACTCTCGATACCGATGATACCACAGTATCCAGTGAGTTTTTAAAATGCAAAAGCAACAACTTAAATGTACTAGACCTTATTTAAACATTTAGCACCCCAGGGCAACATATTTAATCACCCCACAAAAAAGTTATTTTAATGTAAAGAATAACTATTATTTTGTATCTTAAAAGCAGTCAAATTTTTTTTTGGTAACCTATATTTTTCAATAAGTTAAGAAAAATCATAGATGAAAACCAGGTTAGGTTAACCGCATAATGTAATTTGATTTATTTTAAACAACCCACAATTCTTAAATGATTTACATAGTACATTCAATTTTTTTATTTTCTTCCTGATTATAACGAGTGTTTTGACACCAGCTTTGAAAGTTTCTGACAACAAGTTAGGGCTGGGGTTGAAAACTTTGAAAAATCGTAGGGGTTGGAATTTTGACTTGCAAATTTCGGGGGTGGACTTGCAAATTCTTGCTAATTATAACGAGTGTTTTGACACCAGTTTTGAAAGTTTCTAACAACAAGTCAGGGCTGGGGTTGAAAACTTTGAAAAATCGTAGGGGTTGGAATTTTGACTTGCAAATTTCGGGGGTAGACTTGCAAATTCTTGCTAATTATAACGAGTGTTTTGACACCAGTTTTGAAAGTTTCTGACACAAGTCAGGGCTGGGGTTGAAAACTTTGAAAAATCGTATGGGTTGGAATTATGACTTGCAAATTTCGGGGGTAGACTTGCAAATTCTTGCTAATTATAACGAGTGTTTTGACACCAGTTTTGAAAGTTTCTGACAACAAGTCAGGGCTACGTGAAGTTGGCCCTTCCTTGGCTCCATCCCTTATAACTCCTTTGTTTTTGACTTGCAAATTTCGGGAGTGGACTTGCAAATTCTTGCTAATTACTTGCAAAATAATGGCGCTATGCAAATCTGTTTTTGAAAAAGTGTAAGGGCCAACTTCACGGACGTATGATATTGGACGATTTACATTAGCCAACCCCGTAACTTATACTTGTTTATTTTTATGAGACAATGCATTCATTTAAGGATCTTTGATTTCATTCTTAACATTAATTATCCCTGTAATTCGAACAGTATCATTCTTAATGGACACGACATATTTTTACGCAACTTAAAAGTTAATAAGTCAATAAAAAAAATAAAATATATACTTAAAACATTATGTTTTACAGGCTGCTAATCAAAAATATAAAGGTGGATCAACGTTAGTCAACGTAACAACAATAGGCAGACCATATTATGGGACTGTTCTTATAAGTTCTGATGAAAATTATGTCACTATTCAATTTCAAAATTCTGCAGACAAAAAATTTTATAAATATCCGTTCAAGCATGTTAAAACTTAAACCTCAGATCGATTCTGTAACTCGATAATAACGAATTATATCGATAAATATTCGTTAACCAGTATTCCGTTATGTATCGAAAATCGATATCAAAGTTGTGATTCTATAAAACACTGTATCGATAAAATATCGTTACATAATTGGTTATCGAATTTTCGATGTGAAATTGTGAGCCACCGTTGAAGCAATTGGAGATTATAAAATCTAGCCAATGAAAGCAGCCCGTTCTTATCATTTTGATATAATATTAATTTTTATCGTAAAAGTGTTATTTGTAATTCCAATTTTTAACATTCGTCCCGATATTCATTACAACCACGATTACAACTTACATTTTCCACTGTTTTTGACTGTATTTGTATTTAAAATGGAAAAACCTCAAAGCAGGTAACTGTTAAAATTATTATTTACTACTTGAATGTATGTATTTCTTTTACCTTTTTAAAAATATTATTTTATTTAGGTTATAGCAGTAACCAAAATCAGGACAAGTACACCAAGAAAACAAGACAAGGACGAAGGAACGACATGCAATCTTCTTTCTTAATTGACTATATGGGGCAAAATCCGAATGTAGCTAGTGGCAAATTTAACTGCACGAATGGAAAAGAAAAATTAAATGGTTCATGCGAAGAGTTAGTCAAGCAACTGAATCATTTAAGAAACCCGGGCATCAAAGAAAAAGATATAAAATCTTAGAAAGAGGTTAGTATTGAAAAAAACAAATATAATGATACAAACTTAGGAACTTTGTTACTTTACCGGACACCCTTTTTTTTTTAGACTTATGTAGTTAACTATACTGAGAACGATGGTGAAGTCAGAATTTGGCGGTCGGACTTAGTTTCGAAGTTATGGCTTAATTAAGTTCGCTATTTTACGATTTTTGTTTTTGAAAGCTATGTACTTCAACGAGTTAAGAACGACGGTGCAATCAAAATTAGATAGCCAGACTTTTTTAAGTTATATGCTAAGGCAGTTTCGAATTCTAAGTTTTTACGCATACGCTCAACGCTCTATAGAAGCTCCCTAAGCCTGCTGTCTCCGGTCGCCAAACCCTCGGTCCCCGAACTCCCCGGGACTTAAATAGCAAACCTGTGAGTGAGGGGGAGGGGGGCGACCCCCTTCGGGGTCCGG
>NC_042493.1:48834495-48836249 GCF_005508785.2 Acyrthosiphon pisum
TATAACGAGTGTTTTGACACCAGCTTTGAAAGTTTCTGACAACAAGTTAGGGCTGGGGTTGAAAACTTTGAAAAATCGTAGGGGTTGGAATTTTGACTTGCAAATTTCGGGGGTGGACTTGCAAATTCTTGCTAATTATAACGAGTGTTTTGACACCAGTTTTGAAAGTTTCTAACAACAAGTCAGGGCTGGGGTTGAAAACTTTGAAAAATCGTAGGGGTTGGAATTTTGACTTGCAAATTTCGGGGGTAGACTTGCAAATTCTTGCTAATTATAACGAGTGTTTTGACACCAGTTTTGAAAGTTTCTGACAACAAGTCAGGGCTGGGGTTGAAAACTTTGAAAAATCGTAGGGGTTGGAATTCTGACTTGCAAATTTCGGGGGTAGACTTGCGAATTCTTGCTAATTATAACGAGTGTTTTGACACCAGTTTTGAAAGTTTTTGACAACAAGTCAGGGCTACGTGAAGTTGGCCCTTCCTTGGCTCCATCCCTTATAACTCCTTTGTTTTTGACTTGCAAATTTTGGGAGTGGACTTGCAAATTCTTGCTAATTACTTGCAAAATAATGGCGCTATGCAAATCTGTTTTTGAAAAAGTGTAAGGGCCAACTTCACGGACGTCAATAACATGTACCTACCACAATATCAAATATTGTTATATATATTTTTAGATTTTTAAATCTATAACTAATAACGAGTTTGTTTGTAGCGGATATACATCAGATAATATAGTATATTATATACATTCTTCAAACAAAATATTAGTATATTTTAATTTTTAATCATGTAGCCACGCCAAATTATTTTGTTAATACTACACCTACACAAATCACACCTAGAAGACGTGTACAGGCAAATGTGACACCACATGTACACCATGGTTCAACGTAACTGGTAATTTAAATATTGATTAAGACATTGTACATAATATTGTGTACTGTCATTTTATGAGAAATATTTTTCATTTTATTTAGAAAATAACAAAAAGAATTTTCTTTATACTGGTGATGGTGGCATCAAATGTGATATAGCATAGGAACGCAAGCCCATTGATGTTTTTAATCTTTTTCTGAACGAAAAAGTGCTAAATTTAATTGTGACTGAGACCAACAGACAAGCTCAGTGGTACAAAACCCAATGGACGGAAATAGATAGTATTGAAATTAATACATTTTTAGTTATTGTTATGTATACTGGTATGATTAGTTATCTGAAACTATCAGATTATTGGAGTTATCAACCATTTTTTCTAAATAGTTTTGTACCTAAAACAATGCCTCGAAATAGATTCCAAGAACTGATCAGATTTTTCCAGGTTTCAAATAATGATATTAACCCAACAGATATGTTGGGGAAAATACAACCATTAATTGATATCTCTAGAATACGCAGAAATTATTCGAACATTTTTTTATTAATGTACTGTATCCCAAGCAAAAAAAAAGTTCACTTTATTAAAAAAAAATTAAATTTACAAAATTTCTGTATACACAATATTTTTTTTTTATCCATCGTCGGTAGTAAAATTAATTGATTCACGGGATTTCCGATTCTGGGGCGAGCTACGTATGGCTGACCATGCGAATAACAATCTTCGCGCAGATCAACTTCCACACATGTAAATGTCTGCCCTTGCGACTTATTGATGGTGACTGCGAAACAAACGAACTGGAAATTGCACTCTTTTGAACTCAATCGTCAAGTCAGAAGGAATCAAAGGAATTCTTGGAATAAAAGCAAGCTCCCCGGTGG
>NC_042493.1:48836349-48843975 GCF_005508785.2 Acyrthosiphon pisum
ATGGACCCGTAAGAATTGTGGCTTCGATCACATTATTACGTAAAGCCGTAACTTGCAACCGCATTCCGTTGCACAATCTGGGAGGGTTAAGATTTTGAAGCAACATAATCGGAGTTCCTATTTTCAATCGCAACTTGTACCGTGGAAATCCAGGGGATCTAATGAATTAAGAAATTTGGTTGGGAAATTCGTTGCTTCAGCAGTCGGGACCGAATCTAAAGCAAGATATTCTTTTGGTGTGCCCGGAAACATCTCTAAAATGGAGTCATTCAACCCATCAGCGGAACTGTTTCATGAGAATAGCTCTTTCGCAGAGCCAAGTATACGGCTTTTGCAGTAAGTTTAGGATGTCAGGATATACGCTTGATATTAAAGTCTCAACCGATCTCACAATTTTTTCGACTTCTATAGTGATGTATCCATCTTCATTCCGATAGGTACCATCGTCGATTTTTAAAAGTTGCGATGGAAAGGCAGAGTTACTGCCTCCAAGGTGCGCTCTCATTTTTGTACGCAGTAGTAAGGTTTCGATTCCTGATGATTTCAAACATGCTTTTATGATATCTGCACGTAAACCTTTAGGGATTACGGACAAAGTTTGACAGAAGTCCCCGGAAAAAACAAAAGTAATACCTCCCATTCGTTTATCGGTGGATCGAATATCAAGTTCTATCCAAAGCTTCAGAATGTGCTCTGTGTCTCATTGTACACTCATCCCACACTATGAGCTTAGTTTTCCTAAGTACGTCGGCGAGAGTTCATTTTATAGGATGTTACAGTAGAATTCTTCATGGCAGTTAACATTCAACCGTAATTTGAACATCGAGTGTGCAGTTCGACCTCCACTTAACAGAGTGGCTGCAATACCGGAAGATGCGACATCCATTGCGATGCTTCTTTTTGATCTAACGTAAGCTAACAATAAATTGATTAACCACGTTTTTTCCGTACCATCAAGATCGTCCAAAAAAAAAAAAATCTTTAGGCAAGTTTTTGTTGATGCTTGCGATGATTTTATCGAAAGCTTGACGTTGATCGGGAACTAATTTCAGTAAATTATCGCGCACATAATTTTGCAACTCCGCAATATCGTACCCATTTTCAAAAGTCGAGCTGGATGCATTGATGAGTGTTCGCTCATTTTGAATTGGCTGTGTTAAGCACAAATCAGTGAGGCGCTTTTTAAAGAGCGACAGAACTTTATCTTCAAATAATAGCAACCCTTCATTGAAAATTTCATTGGAAAATGCGAGTCAAAGTTATTAGCCTGCAGCCGTTTTCTATGGAGAATATCCTCGCACATATCTTTTTTTAAATGTTTCCCATAGAATGCATGGATCAGACGGATAACAGAATCCTAAAATAATTGCGAATAGATCGCTAATTTGTTCAGAAGATTGCGAAAAAGATGCATCGACTAAAGTATATTTCCATTGATTGTCCTCCTCTAAAAGCCCCAGTGCTTTAAAGGCTGATTTAAACGTAGGATGCAGATCTCCGTCCAATGTTTTCAAGAAATCAAAGGAAGTAGGACATTGAACGTGGTGTAGTAATAATCTAAGGTGGAAGTATTCAATCTGACTTGGATGTACGGTATAAACTCTCGCCATCACAGAACTTCGTTCTAATATAGGATGACCATATTTAAAAAAAAAAAAATACAGTACAAAATTAATAATAATTTAATTTTTTTTTATTAATACTTAATATATATATAATATATATACTTAATTGATTTTTAATTGTGAAAAAACATAATTTTTAATAACACTGTATAAGATTAAATTCATGTACTTTACTTTTTTTTAAAAAACTTATTAATTCATTTTGATGACGAAGAGATGTCTTCACTATTTGATTTTTCATATTTTTTTGAAGAAGTAATTAGTTTTAATAATTGTGGGTGTTCTAAAAGAAATGTATGAAATTCTGTACATGAACCATTTTTCAAACAATGTTGTTTTACAATTATTATCGATCTAATTGTGTCCACAAGAAATTGATTTTTCTTATCTGTCCATAAAACATTTGTAATTGAAAATACTCTTTCTACCAACGCGTTACAGTCCTTTTCACGAAAAATGGCCCTTGACGTTAGTGCGCCTGGTGGCGGTATTTCTGAAAACCAATGGTTCTTAATATTGTCCGCTAGAGAGTCGGTAGCTCTACGACACAGCTGTTGTTCGACCACCTGCTATTACAGCTGCCGGTCGAACACCTTTTTTTTTGTAATATATTGTACCAAACATTTTTTATATACCATAGTTTTTTTCTTTCCATAGAATAAAACAAAATAAGATTTTTTGCCATGGTTACACGTCACTGTAGCGTCATATCGTAATATAACGTCCCATATAAAAAGTGTTGTTATGGTCACTGTTTATACCACGTTAGTCCGTGTTCATACTTCGTATACGCAGTGATATCCTATTCGCGCACTTTTTATTATTTAAATACCATCGACAATTAGTTTAATTTTTTTTTTTTAAATGACTTTACATTGTGATACACATTCACAGACGAAAAATACAATTTTCAATGTGTATAAATATTTTAAAAAATTATCATTGGATACGTCTAATACGGAGATAGCTACTTTTTTTAAACAGACACAAGCAAAAACTGCTGAAGCTTGTGGTGTAAATGAAAAAACTGTGAAACGTATCACCGCGGAAGGAAACAAATCTTCATCTGAATCACAGGCTGCTTGTCCATCGTTCACTTCCCCACGAAAAACATATAAAAGGGTAAAATTTGCAAGTGAAGTTGACGGTTTTGATGCGGATTTTGTGAGAAGAATCGTTCACGATTTTTACGATAAACGTGAGTACCCTACCACATCAAATATTTTAGCTGAATATAAATAAATAACTGAGTACAAGGCTTCTAGTACTTCGATGTGGCGCATTTTGAAAAATCTAAATTTTAAGTACAAAAAATGCAATGATGGGCGTCGGTTCTTAATGGAGCGAAATGACATTGTAGCGATGCGAGTTAAATTTTTGCGTACTATAGTTAACCTTTGCCAAAATAATGATACTCGGCCCGTTATCTATTTAGGCGAGACGTGGGTTAATCAGAATCATACCAAAGGGTACATTTAGCAGAATGAATTTAATTCAGAAGGCCTTAAAGTACCTACAGGAAAAGGGAGTAGATTGATTATTTGCCACGCAAGATCCAGTTCATTCGGATTTGTACCTGGATCAAAGTTAGTTTTTCGATGCCAAAGTGGTACGTCTGTAGATTATCACTCCCAAATGAATTCGACTATTTTCAAAGAATGGTTTATACAAATGTTACAACATTTAGAAGAACCTTCAGTAATCGTGATGGACAATGCACCGTACCATTCAGTTCTAGCAGAAAATTATCCAAAGGCAAATGAAAGAAAAGTAAATGTACAAAAATGGCTATCTGAAAAAGGGGTTGAATATTCACCACTCGAAACATTGAGTGAATTACGTGAAAGGGTCAAACAATTGGTACCCAGACAAAAAATATATGAGCTTGATCAAATCGCGTTGGAAATGGGACATGAAGTCGTGCGTCTCCCTCCTTACCATTGCCAATATCACCCAATAGAACTGATATGGGCACAAGTAAAAGGTGATGTCGCAAAAAAAAATGTCTCATTTAAAATAGCAGATGTTGAAAAACTTGTTAACGAAGCGTTGGATACCGTAACCGTGGATGGTTGGAAGAAATGTGTAAGTCACTGCGAAAAATTGCAAGAAGAAGATTTTATAAAAGAAGGCTTACGTGACGAAATTTTGGAGCCAATAATAATGACCATCAACCCAGACGAAGATTCCGACGATTCAGAAGATGAAGATGACATAAATTTAAATGAAAATTGTAATATTATAATTATGTATATATTTTTTAATGTTAGGTAAATAATAAATTTTATTTTGTAATTTTATTTGTATTTGTAAACAAATAAAAATCGTGATAATAAATTAGCAAAACTGTTCATAATTTGTGTTAGGCCGATCGCACACCAAAAGAGCAAAACTGTGTTAGACAATGCTAGTCATTTTCGTGTTAGTCAACTAAAAACAATTTGTTTTTATAAAGTGCACACTACCTAGACAAAACAGCATTAGACAAAACAAAAATCAGTAGTCATCATGTCATCTGATGAAGATGTTGCGATTTGCATGTGGTACACATTACAAAATTTAGAACAGAATCATAAAAAGAAAAAATTATGGATTCATCCGTTAAATAAAAAACGTATCACGCATAATGTAATTTTAACTTTACTATGCGAACTACGTTCAGACGAAAGTAAATTTAAAAATTATACACGTGTAAGTAGTGTCACATTTGATTTTATACTGCAAGAAATAGGAGAAGAAATAAGGAAAGAAGATACACATTTCAGAAAAAGTATTTCTTCTGAGGAAAGGCTTTTGGTTACACTGAGGTAAGAAATACCTAATTGTTTTTTTAATAATTTTTATTTTTTAATAGGTATAAAATGAATCATAATATATTTTTTTAAACAGTTAACAAATTAAACTTTAATTTACAAATCTTTTTTGAAGTTAATTCTGCTTTATTATTATTATAACTTATAAATTTAAAAAAAAAATCATTTAAACGAATTGCTACTTCCTTGTGAAGACGAAGATAAATCTGAAGCAAAATCACTGTAGTAATTGTTTACATTTTGCTGTTGGAATTACACCAAATGGTTGTATATGTTTCCTCTCAAAGAGTTATGGAGGAAGAAGCAGTGACTCACTAACGATAGTGGGTTTCTTAAGAATTTAGAACTTGGAGACATTGTTTTGGCTGACAAAGGGTTTCCAGGTATCAAAACATTATGTGATGACCAAAAGTCTATATTGGTAATGCCACTTATCTTGCACAGTAGGAGATTTACTGAAGAAGAAATAATTTTTTGGCATAGGTACCAAAATGTATTTTTTCTGGTTAATACATTTTTTTTTTAAATATAGAAATTAAAATAAATTGTGTCTGTAAATTGTAATACATTATTATTTATTATTATGTTGTACATTTGTCCTATTAGTAAATAACTATTATATTACAACTTATACAATTTGTATAGGTACATGAGTTTAGGTTTAATTATAATTTAAGAAATATAAATATTACATGTATAAGTACCTAATTATTAAGTATGTGCATATTATTTTTTTAATGAGAGTTTTGTCAAATAAGTGGAAAAATAAAACTGCTCAATTTTTGATATTGCCAAGCTTATAAAATTATTATTTCTTTCAACAGTCATAAGAAGTGGTTTAACATAATTAAAAATAAATAAGTCACACTTAGTTAAACCTGTACAAAACATTAAAAATTGACATTGTGTGTAATATGTATGTGTTGGTTTTAATGTTACTTTACCATAACTGTCATATTTCAGATAACTCAAATTTAATTTTCCACCAGTCTCTATAGGTGTATTTGTGCATGAAATAGGACATTTAATTTCCAAGACTCTATCAACTTTACCATTCTTTATAATTAACCCATCTGGAGAAGCACAAAGCCATGGATATTCTGTATGAATAACTAAACCACACTCAATATAATCACATTCAGTATATGTTTTTAAGTAAGATTCCACTGCAGTTTTTTCAGTCATTAAACCATAACACACATTTATTGATGCTTTACCTTTAAGTACAGAATTTGACAACAATATATTAGCAACCTTTTGGTAAGACATTCTTGTACTTATTAATAACTTGATGAGAGTTTGTAGCTGAAATCCTTATTTTTCGTTGTTCAACCCATGTTTTTGATTGAGAGTGTTTGATAGTTTCATTAAATATCTTTTTCATTTCATCGTCATTGACAACAATATTCTTTAAATAGTAATTATATTCATTTATATTTAATGGAAACTTGTAAAAATTGTTGAAATTTGAAAAGTTAATTGATTTTTGTCTAACCAAATAAAAATCTAAACTTGGTCCATGTCTGGAATATAATTCATTTATTTCTGTTTGATCTACTAACCATTTTACACAGATTTCACATTCTCTGTCTAATTCCGTTTTAGTTTCTACACTTAGAGGTTTAGTGAAACTACATGGAATATCAAGAATATTATAGTTTGAAACTAAGGCCGTCTACACACGGAGCTATTCATTAGAAACTAATTACTGACGCAAATCACTAACCAGTTTACGTTTAGTCACCAACTATGTTGTCCAATGGATCACGACAGACGGCGCTACTGGTTACTAATTAGTCACTAACGCGTGAGTGATCAGTTCCAAGTGATTCGAGTGTCGAGTCACATCCAAGTTACGTCACTTCGAATTGTGTGATTTTTTTAAAATCAAATATTTTCTTGTTTTATTTTCCTTCATAAATTAAACAATGAGCGAACAAAAACTTAACATGAAGTTTGTAGAAGAAGTGGAGAAACATCCGATTTTGTGCAACTTCACTCTTCCTGGCTATTCTAGGAAGGATGAGACGAAAATAGCATGGAACGAAGTTGGAAAACTGTGAATATGCCAGGTATATTAAACTTTATAACATTAAGGCCAATTATATTTTACATTTTTACTTAAAATAACTTTAAATTTAAAAAGGCATGGTTAACACGCAGTACACTCCTATTTTATTGGTAAAACTTTCTTATTGTAATTTGAATTTTTTTTTAATTTATATATTTTTGTTTTTATCATAGATACAACTACAGTAATACTTGATAATGATCCTGGTAAATGGCCAAAGTTGATACCCAGTGGTTTAAAAGGTTATTTCTTAAACCTTAGCGTTTGTCAGCCTTCCCCTATGGAGTTAAGTAACTGGCAGTTTCCAAAAACAAATGACTCTCATGGTAGTGTACGTAGTTTTCATGAAAAATATTATTTTAAAACACAGCCAAGTGGTGAAATTATCAAACGTTCATGGCTGTCATACTCATCAACTCTTGACAAAATATTTTGTACTACCTGCAAAATATTTGGTTTACCAAGAGCTCAAAAACTCACAATTGCTCAGATGGAACTGGAGATTATAGAAATATAAAAAGAAATATTGAAAATCATGAAAATTGCAATGATCATATTCAATCTGTTTTAAGTAGATATACAAGTTTCTGAAAACAGAGAAATACTTAGGGTTATTATTGATTCTTTGATATTTATGGCTCGTCAGAATATTGCACTGCGAGGTCATGATGAATCAACATTTTCAACTAATCAAGGAAACTTTTTTTTTTTTTTTTTTATTTTGCAAATGCACATACACAATCTATACATTTTGCATAATAAGCGTATAAGATAAGAGTTTAAAAAAAACATGGATTGTTTGAAGAAGAAGCCACCCATTAGTGACACTTACTTACTTGATGTTATATTTAGGGTAATATTTAATTTAAATGGTCTCGACACCATTTCCTTTTAAGTCTACGTTGCGGATTTCCAGGGAGTGAGAAGGTATGTACCTCTTTTATTAGTGGGTTAGGGTGATTTTCAAGTCTGTCGAAAAAACGTTTGTAAAATAGTTTCACTTCAGTTACAACAGGTAGAATACCTAGATCTTGATGGAGAGTTAAATTAGAGACGTAGAAAGGAGCGTTAGTGATTTTTCTAAGGGTAATGTTCTGAAAGACTTGAATTTTGTTTG
>NC_042493.1:48845206-48846808 GCF_005508785.2 Acyrthosiphon pisum
TGATTTTACAATGATGTGTGTTTTTTTATTTTTTATTTTTGTGTCTGTCATCACCTTTTAGGACAGTAAAAGTGCTTGGATTTTCTTTAACAGTACCTTTTCTGATAGGAAAGTGAATCTAGTTGATACTTTCTAAGATGTTTTTAAAAGCACCGTGAAAAACAAAAGAAAAATTAAGGAAAAACTTGGATTTTTACGCAAAATCTTTTTTCGAGAAAATCTATTTTGATTTTTGGTGTAACTCTAATCAAATAATCGTAGGTACAAGAAATTTTGACTAGCTTAATATAGCTACTAATTGTATATACTAGCATTTTCAATACACCATTCCATTTTGACTTATTTTGAGCTGCTTACGGACATTGTCAGTTTTCAATTTTTTTAATTTTTTTTCTATAAATATCAATAAAATTTTATCTGTTGGGCCAAAAAGTGTAAAAATTTAATACAAGGCTCTTGATATATTATTACGATAGCAGTTGAAAAATATTAAAAATACATAGGCTCAAATTTTTTTATAAGCATTTAAAGTTCGATTTTCGACAAAATTTATCAAATTTAAAACGTAATAATTATTTTGTAGTTAAAAATGTATAAAATGTTCAACTTTTATAGCTAAGGATTGAACATTTGGGCATGTACCAGTTGCTCTCAACCAAATGTACCAGTTTCCCTCATATGTTAATACGATTACAACATATAGCCCGTAAAATAGGGGAGGTAAACTAGCAAATATAAAATAAAATTATTGATAAAAATAAAGTAAAGTAGTATACAATTATAGAATCAAATTTTGATATTTTCAATTATATATGATATTGTATTTTGTAATAAAACAAATATATACAGTGCTATAAATTTAAAAAATATTACTAATTGCACATACTTAAATATAAAAGCCAGAATTGAAGATTTTATAAATAAATATAAAAATCAGAATATTAGTAGACTAGATTTTGTAAAATCTATTAGTAATTATTATGACAAAACATAATATTTTATCTAATTTTTTTACTATTTTTTTTTTTTATATCATGTATACTATTTTTTGTTGTCAAATTATAAAATTATATGCCACATAATTATAATATTTATTATTTTATTGACTACTATGGTCTTCATATTATTTTATTAGTTATTATTACAAAATACAATAATTTTCTATCATTTTATACTACCTATTTTAATTTATTTTAGATTCTGAGTGAAACACACAACACCAATGAACCACAGTTCGATTTTACATCAACAAGAGAAAGAAACATGCTAAATGAGCTAATACTAATGTATGACAATTTATTAAAAGACTATAGACACTGTGCAAGTTCTGGAAAACAGCGCAGTTTGGTGGACAACTGTCACACTTAATGGAGGGATAAATACTATTATAATAATATATAGGAATTAAAATATTAAATTTATATTATTGTAATTTATAATATGATTTGCAATCATCAGTGTTGACATTTTAATATTATTATATAATTTACTATTATTTTTCATACTTTAAATAGATAAGATAGGTACCTAACAGATAAAAAGGCAAAAATAATAAGCCAACTCAAATAATTCATATTATTGCACATTAGACAGTCAATACCT
>NC_042493.1:48846908-48848272 GCF_005508785.2 Acyrthosiphon pisum
GATTTCTTTTTAACGTAATCAGGAGAAGTTGTCTGATGTCAGGTAAACCACTTAAATTTATATCTTCAAAATTATTGATGGTGATGGCAGTATTTTTTTATTTGTGCAATTCTTTGAACAATTAATATATTGGACAGAGCTAGGAGCAGTATTTAAAAAACTATAAATTATTTTCGTGACATTACATATAGCATTAACATATTTGACAGCAGGAATATCACCCTCTACTTTAAAGCAAGTTAATAATAATTTAAGCCTTGCTATATAAATGTCCTTGCTCCTTCCATATAATGCTATCATGTTTCCCATCATTAGAAAATCATTGTTGGTTTGGTCTAAAATTGTTTTATATGTGGGATAATCATTATAGGCAACAACTATCCCAACTATGACTGCATCAAAGGAACAAGTATTTGATATTATATAGGCAGTCTTTTTATAATGACAGGTCGAAGAAATGTTGCCGTTCAACATTAACGTATTTAAATGCGATCTCATCCTGGATGCATTAAGTATACGGTCTATTTCTGGACATGAATCCATATACTTCGTAGGGCGTTTTTTTCTTGTGTGTGTTTCTAATTTTTCCGACTTGAATCCTCTCCATTGTTCTTCTTCATCGACAGTTTCTTTACTAATGAATGAAGAAGAATCTGATAGGATTTCGGTCATATTGGTGTTCTCACCTAAAGTAGGTATAATCATAGTATTTTCTGTTAAGAATTATATTATTTATAATCTTTATATTTATCACTACAATACTTTATATTATTAACTGTAAATGTGATGAGCTTTTAAAGATACCATGTGAATAATTTGGAGCAATTTTACAGCCAAAAAAGTTTTCCAGAGGAAAAAAAAGCTGAACAGTTGAACATTTTTATAAAATTTTTGAAATTAAGTAGGTACCGCCAACATAATTTAATTTACAAAAAGAAAAACATTTTGGATTCAGCACCAAAAAAGTACTTTAAAAAATATAAATGTATAATAATAATAAAAACCAATACTTCGGAAAAAGTAATGTCAATTACCATTTTTTTGTTTTTAATTAAGTGGCACCAGTCAAAACATTTTGCATTTTTGATATTAAAACAAATTTAATAAAACAAATAATTATTCAGTACACTCACTAACTAACATAATTATAGTGCATTTGTGAAAACAATAGGTACCTAACTAAAAAATTTCAAAAGCATTTAAATTTTTACTTAAATTATTGTAGAAGTTAACATTATATTGTATTGCATTCGTTATTTGTTTAATAATATAATATTGATTAGTTTGCATAAAATAAAAAGTTTAAATCATACTATTGGGGCCGGAGTGGCGCAGTGGTCACACAGTTGACTTACGACTCACAC
>NC_042493.1:48850099-48853117 GCF_005508785.2 Acyrthosiphon pisum
CCAACAATGCTTTGGAGTAATCGCAAACCACTTCTTGGGGAATTGAAACTCCATCTTTTAACCACTGTCCTAACCAATAAAAATGGTTAGTGTATCCTGCTTTTCACTCAGCATTTGTGTTACAGGAACTTGATACGAAGTAGTTGAAATAACTGCCTCGTACAAAAATATATGACTAGATTTAAGATGTTGATTTGTTCTTATTAATTTTTTTACCAAGCTCCCTGTAGCGTCAATAGCTAGTCTACAATATGCCTTTTGTATGTGCTTGTAAACTACCAATTGGTAAGGAGTCCAGTAATGAATAAAAAACTTATCAGCGCTAATTGTATGAATTGAACCACTATATTTACTGTGTTTTAATTCAATTAGAGATTTAATTGGGCACTTTTCATTTATCCCTAATATATAATCATTATACTGTTGTTTGCATTTTCTTAGTACTGGTTTACTATAGATATTTGGTGGTAATTTGTCACCAAAATCCAAAGAAGATACTTCGTTTCTCTGCCAATTACTAGCACAACTTCTGGATAGATCTTTCCCCACATCAAATCTTTTTGAACCATTCAATTGTCTTTTCGATGAATGTTCAGCCCATTTATCACGAGTATCTTGCGTCACGACTGTTACTGAGAGAGGGAGACCTTCCAATGGTTCTTTATCAGCCCATCCAACCATCTCTGACAAACAATCTTTACACCTTCCTTTAAACTCAATATAATGTTTACTTCGATAAATATCTAAAGCTACTCTACTTCTTTTATAAATGAACGCACATGGTAGTTTGTGGTTCTTAAGGAAAGCATCATTCATGATATTGGTCCATACACCTTGTTTTAAGACAGTAAATGGCTTGTCTCTTTTTCCGTAACGAACGCCTGTAGGTTTCATTTTAATATACTCTGTATAAGGTATATCAAATTTAAATGTTTTTAAATTTCCATCGGAATCAGAATCACTTTTAATGTCTAAATTTGTAGAACTTTCAAGTACATCTTCTTCAATTGCAGGAGTACTTGGACGAATTGTTATACCAAGAAGCTTTAACAAATTTGTTCGCCAAGACTGGCGATCTTGTAGAATGCTTATATAAAGTGATCCAGCAGATATTTTCCCCTTTAGTTCATCACTTATTTTGACCCAAATTGAACTTGAGTATGCTGATAGTTCTCCATTTAAATCAAATATATGTTTCGCTTCTCTACAAAGGATTTCGTAAACTGAATCGTAATCGACCTTTGGTTTTCTTCCACGTCGGGACTGCTATACACAATTTATATTTATTATTATTTTATTGTTTTAATATTTAAGATGGTCCTAACTAATTTATGAACGTCAATACACATAATATTCATTCTAAACTAAACATACAAAAATATAAAACTAAGATTAATTTATTTTCTACGTTCAATATTTGTATACCTATTCAATTATGAACATTTATTTATTTATTTATTGGAACATTGCATTAAACCTAACAAAATATTTTGAGAAAATATTATGATAAATATCTAAATATCAATAAAACTGAATAAATGTATTTTATAACTATATTAATTATCTGCATAAATGTATTACTTTTATTTTAGATTCTGAGTGAAACGATGAATGTATTGATTTTACAATGATGTGTGTTTTCTCTGTCTATGTTTTATAAGTATCATATACAATAAATGCAATAAGTAATAATTATTATCCTTTGAAAAATTAAACGATGATTTATTAATTATTTGATTATGTCATAATTCAGTTTTGTAATTTTTTTTTTACATAATATAGAATTTTGAATATTACCGAATAGCTTAATGCAATTTCAATTCAATGTTTCGGAAATTGATTTGTATATAAAAGGTATCTATTTTATGGTTTCTGAGGTACTAATTGCGTTATCGATACTCGGTATATACTTTTACTCAAATACTTTACAGTCCTGTAAAGTATTTGAGTAAAAGTATTCAAATACTTTTTTAAGTATTGAATAACTTTTTAAATACTTTCAACATGAAGTATTTTGAATGGTATTTTAAATACTTTTTTTGTATTGAATAATTGTTTGTATTAAATACTTTGGTTTTTTATTTCAAACATTTTATTTTTATTCGAAATATTTGGTTGGAAAAATATTATTGTCAACTACAATAATAAAATAATAGTTTTATTTAATATTCTGTATTTCTGTGTTAGCCGAAGACCGAAGGTTTTTAATAAATAATAATGTAATGTAATAAATAAATATCTATACAGTATGTCAGTATACATAAATAATAAATAAAATAAAAATTATTATAAACGTACTATGTGTCTATACTATATTACTATATCTGTAGACTATATTACGATAATTAAAAACTTACTTTAAAAACCAAAAGTATTTGAGTAGTATTTGAAATACTATACAATTAAAGTATTTGAGTAGTATCTTACAAACTTTTAAGAAATGTATTTGAGTATTTACTCAAATACTTTTTAAAAGTATTCTTTACAGGACTGATGAATTATATTGTATATGAAATACATAACTTACCTATAAGTGAATACATTATATTTTAGACATAAGATATGGCTCACTACTTATTTGCTTTAATTTAAAATATAGATACCTATATGAATATTCTCTATTAAAATGGAAATATTAAGGATGTCGACTATCGGTGCCGGTTATTCCAATTTTCCGAAATTCTATAAAATTCAAAAATTATATTTTAGTTACTACCTTAATTATAATACTTTTTACACTGTTCTACAGCCTGATACCTATTTAGGGGGTATGATACGGTGTATTATATCAAATTACTTCACAGGAAAAACTCTCACGCCCTGTAAAATAGTCGGATTTCGTTAATTTTTTTTTATTTAATAGAGAACATTTTTCAGGTTGGATAAAGTACAAATTTTTATTTTACTTTAAATAGGGGTAGAAAAATACGTTTGAAAAAGATAAAATATTGTGTACTATTCAAATGCGTATACTAGCTTCTATAATAATATTATAATTTTTAAAATGGGGCTTTACAA
>NC_042493.1:48853217-48854577 GCF_005508785.2 Acyrthosiphon pisum
ATTTCTTGTTGCATATTGGACACAGCCATAACGTGCGAGAACTTTTTTTTTTTGCTACAATATTTTGTACTTTTTCCCAACCACAAAGCAAAAAATAATCTTTAACCTAAATTATAAAAATAATAATAATTATATATAAAATTTTTTTTTTTAATGATACATTTTACTCTTAAGGTACAATATTGTATTGAACAGTAAACTGTGTTGTAAGGCAAGACACAAAGTGAGCAGTCCGCTATATTTATATTAATAAAGTTGATTATATATATTATTTTACTTGAAATAAATCAACCATTTCGTCAATGATTGTATCTGGTACATCTGAAGATATGTCATGTTCGCTTATTTTCCAACCCATGTTCATGACTTTATCAATAATATTACGACTACAGAACCAGGATAATATTAACTTATATCTATCGACATAGTACAAGTTTAAATGGTTTTTTTATGAATGTTTTCCTTTTTTTTGGAAGTCCAATTACAGTTTGGAGGGATCCTTTGGGTTTACCTCTTCTTTTAATAACTGGAATTTTAATCTGAGAAAGATCTGAAAAAAAGATAATTTTATACATTTTTTTTATTAAACTACAAATCAATATCTATTTTTCACTTTGTACAACATATAAATAGAAACACTTATTAATTTTAATAAAAATAAACAAATTATTAGAATATTTATTTATGCATAGATCTGATCTGAGATTGTATGCAATTAAACATACCAAATTTTTTAGTTTCTTGTTCCTGATTAAAATTAGATGGATTTGATGAGGAAGAAACCAGTAAACATAAATTATGAATATATTTTAAATAAATTAAAAAAAAATATTTTTTATAAATTACTGTTAACTGAACACTTTGATTATCAGCTTGCATGGTTTTATTACTTGACTGTATCTAAGTGACAAAAAAAAAAAAATCAATATAATTTTAATAGGGGCCGGAGTGGCGCAGTGGTCACACAGTTGACTTACGACTCACACAGTCATCGGTTCGATTCATAGCAAAGTGCAAAAAAATGTGTGTGATTCTACGCAGTCACCATTTTCCCGTGCTGTAGTCCGATTGCGTCATCCGGTTTCCAACTAGGTCCCACTCCACTGGGAGTGAAGACCGCACATGTCTCCTCTTGGAGAAGGGGGGTAGTATCATGCATAATATAGTGATATATACATAGATAAATAGATCACATGATCTCCCTACTACCCACTTGTGATAAGCATTGTCAAAGACCTTGAGGTCGTTACATAAACAAATATAAAAAAAAAAAAAAATATAATTTTAATGCTGAACGCAATTTAATTATTATACCATTTCATGGGCGCGTGTAAACTCCACCGATTGCGACTTTTTTAGA
>NC_042493.1:48855432-48856526 GCF_005508785.2 Acyrthosiphon pisum
GTTTAATTTAATGTAAGTGAATGATTGAATATCTAATAGAGCTTTTGTAAAGTAATGTATATTTGGATGTGTGTTAGACAAAGGACTGAGCTAAATGTGAGTGAAAAGACTCGCATGCATTCGTAGTTAAATTCAATTCAGCGCTACATTGAGCCCAAATATTTGGTGGAAATAATGCTCCTTCTGTAATGTAGGTATCTAAAATATAATCTGCGAATTGTGTTAATTTTGAGTTTTCGGGCTTTATAGACATTAATTCTATTGCAAAAAAATTAGAAACATCTTCAGAGTCTAAAAATACTAATCAAAAACAAATTCTAAGCCAATCACCTACTTCGGTTTTTTTTTTTATAATCTTCAGTTAAACCAAATCTCTCCACCAACTTTGTGTAACATGAAACCCAGTGGCGGCGGGATATAGGATTATTTGAAGCAATTGCTTCATGTCTGAAATGGGTGGGTGGGTGGTCGGGTCCGGGTGGGTGTATAATTTTATTTTAAGATCTCAACATAAATATCATGACAAGTATTATTATTAATATAATATATTATATAACCTTATATGCTATCAAGTGACTGTGCCGACATCTGTGTGTTGTCGTAGTTATTTTAGTCCTGTTTTATCCAATCTAACAACAATTATATTAATAAGAATTAAGAATACAAACTCAACACTATAAAATATATCATACATATTATTTTATAATAAAATTATAAACATTCAGTAATAATATAGTATTAGGCTTCACATATTTTCCTTTTTATATAAAAACCACGGAAAACCCAATATGCGACAGTCGATAGTGCCTGCGACCCACTCCATTACCTACTATAACAAAAATATTATGGTCGATCATTATCGGATATAACACACTAACATACAGCTTATAATTTTCTATTATTATAACTTGTAAAGTGTTTAGTACTATAGCAAATTGGATTAATGGATAATCATAATTCATAACGTTTTGTTCTGTACCTACTGGTTTTCTTGACCCACAGCTGTTTTAAATGTTATTCACCTGTGGTTTTGTGCAGTTAATAAGTAATTTACTTATTTCATATATTTCGTATATTTCTTACATTTTATAAAA
>NC_042493.1:48856576-48859042 GCF_005508785.2 Acyrthosiphon pisum
CAGACGCTTCATCTTTTACTTCGATTAATGATAGACCAGGTATGTTTTTATTTTATTTCCAAAATTTAAAATTATATAATTAATTAGAAATAGTTTTTAATGTGATCGGAATTTAAAATTGAAAATATACTAATTTTTTTAAGTTTAGATTAAGTATAAAATTAATGGTATACATGTATACCTTTATCAATGTAAATCAACCCACAATTAATAGTAAGGTTGTGAAGAATAATTATAAAAAGTATTTCAAATACTATAAAAAAAAGAGTAAAGTGCAATTATCTTCTAAGAATTACCTTAACTAAAGGTTGTATGCAAGAATTTGTGGATGGGAGGGCAAAATATTTTCCTTTTTAAATTTTTTGTTTCACTATCCTATTAGTGATTAAGTATTGTTTGTGATATGTTTTCTTTCATATACCTTGGTAAGCAATGTATGAATTATATATAGGTATAGTTAGTTAAAACTTAAGCCTACAGCATTAACTTGAATTAATTGTTATGTAATTTTAAATTAACAAATGCATTTATTTTTTTAATAAATAAAGTGTTACCTACTCTAAATGTTGCCATTAATTTGATAATTTGAGGTAATTTATAAAATTAAAAATTTTTAGCTTGTTTAGTCATTGATACCTACTACAAAACTTTAAAAGTTGAAACTAATGCATGCCATCTATACCTAAACATTTCATTATTTTATCAAAAACCAAAAAGTAACAACTTCAGTAACAATGTTCAACAATTATGTATATATTTATATATAAGACATAAAATAAAAAATTGTTCACCACACTGTTATATTTCAATAATACGATGTTGGCTTACAAAAAATTTGTTTTAAATTTTTAAGATTTAAGTCTTTTAATCCCGAGAAAAATGACCACTGAAACTGAATCATCAAGCTTGAATATTGAATCATCGTTGTCAGGTATTATTAACATTATTAAGTTAGTTATTTTAATAAATAATACAATTGTAAATTTTATAGTTAAAGAACCTGAGTTGGAAGTTAAAAACCAAACACCAACTAAATCTTTTCAAGATTTTAGTATTTTAATGCCAAAAAAAATATGTACTGAAACTGAATCATCAAGCTTGAATATTGAATCATCGTTGTCAGGTATTATTAACATTATTAAGTTAGTTATTTTAATAAATAATACAATTGTAAATTTTATAGTTAAAGAACCTGAGTTGGAAGTTAAAAACCAAACACCAACTAAATCTTTTCAAGATTTTAGTATTTTAATGCCAAAAAAAATATGTACTGAAACTGAATCATCAAGCTTGAATATTGAATCATCGTTGTCAGGTATTATTAACATTATTAAGTTAGTTATTTTAATAAATAATACAATTGTAAATTTTATAGTTAAAGAACCTGAGTTAGAAGTTAAAAACCAAACACCAACTAAATCTTTTCAAGATTTTAGTATTTTAATGCCAAAAAAAATATGTACTGAAACTGAATCATCAAGCTTGAATATTGAATCATCGTTGTCAGGTATTATTAACATTATTAAGTTAGTTATTTTAATAAATAATACAATTGTAAATTTTATAGTTAAAGAACCTGAGTTAGAAGTTAAAAACCAAACACCAACTAATTCTTTTCAAGATTTCAGTATCTTAATGCCAAAAAAAATATGTACTGAAACTGAATCATCAGTGTCAGGTATTTTTAACATTATTAAGTTTATTTTATAAAAAATAAAATTATAAATTGTATAGCTGAAGAACCTGAGTTAGAAGTTAAAAACCAAACACAAAATTAATTTTTTTTAACAAAAAATATTTTATTCTAACTTATTGCTTATAAATTATAATAATTATACTTACTTAGAGGGGTATTTCTTTTAATTAAAATTTAAAGGTAAAAAAGAAGTTAGTACTATCAATGAATTTTATGTAGTCCAATACTAGTCAATGTTCATTCATAATGATAGGTATAGTTATAATTCAGGGTCTCTAGGAGAAAAACTTAAGGACAATTATATTTTACATTTTTACTTAAAATAACTTTAAATTTAAAAAGGCATGGTTAACACGCAGTACACTCCTATTTTATTGGTAAAACTTTCTTATTGTAATTTGAATTTTTTTTTAATTTATATACATATTTTTGTTTTTATCATAGATACAACTACAGTAATACTTGATAATGATCCTGGTAAATGGCCAAAGTTGATACCCAGTGGTTTAAAAGGTTATTTCTTAAACCTTAGCGTTTGTCAGCCTTCCCCTATGGAGTTGAGTAACTGGCAGTTTCCAAAAACAACTGACTCTCATGGTAGTGTACGTAGTTTTCATGAAAAATATTATTTTAAAACACAGCCAAGTGGTGAAATTATCAAACGTTCATGGCTGTCATACTCATCAACTCTTGACAAAATATTTTGTACTACCTGCAAAATATTTGGTTTACCAAGAGCTCAAAAACTCACAATTGCCTCAGATGGAACT
>NC_042493.1:48859525-48861561 GCF_005508785.2 Acyrthosiphon pisum
ATATACAAGTTTCTGAAAACAGAGAAATACTTAGGGTTATTATTGATTCTTTGATATTTATGGCTCGTCAGAATATTGCACTGCGAGGTCATGATGAATCAACATTTTCAACTAATCAAGGAAACTTTTTGGAATTGATTAAAATGTTTGCCAAGTATCATCCAACATTGCAGCACCATTTGAATACAATTGAACAGCACAAAAGAAATCGACTTACATTCTTATCACACGATACCCAAAACAAACTATTAAGTATATTATCTAATATTGTTCGTTCAACAATTTTGGATGAAGTTAAAAAAGCTGGCATATTTTCTGTAATTATTGATACTACTACTGACGTATCAAAATTAGAGCAGTTTTGCTTAGTTGTCAGATATGTTTTTGGTGGAGAAGTCTATGAACGTCTTCTAGCTCTAACAACAACCCAAGATTCATCTGGATTTGGCATGTTTCAGGTTTTTTGTAATATAACTGAAAATAATAATTTAAACTGGAAAGAACATCTTTGTGCTCAAGGATATGATGGCGCTTCATCGATGCAAGGAGTGTATTCTGGTTTGAGGACACATATACAAAACCATAACTCACGAGCGATTTATATATGGTGCTTTGCACATGTACTTAATTTAGTCATTGTAGACACTTGTGACATATGTTTGGAAACAAGGAGCTTTTTTGGCGATGTACAGGCATTAAATGAATATATGAAAGCTCGCAAAAGAACGGCAAAATTTATAGAACTACAAAACAAAAATTATCCAAATAAACATATACGCCGTCTTAAACATTTTTCGACAACTAGGTGGACTTCTCACGATAGAGCATTAACTGTAATATTTGAAAAATATAAAGCATTAGTACAAACATTACAATTTTTACATAGTTCTGATGATTCTGACCGTGACTCATTATCTAAAGCAAAAGGTTTAGAAACAGCTATAAACTCTTATATGTTTGTTATTACAATGATTTTTATACAAAAAATATTTTCAATTACTTCTCCACTGTCTAAATATCTTCAGTCTAAGAACTTGGATTTTGTACAAGCATTAGCACTAGTTGACGATTCCAGGAAAAGGTTGCTAAGTCTTAGAACTGACGAAGAATATTTGAAACTAATTGACGAAACCAAATTGTTTGTGAATAAAAATAATGTACAGGAGACAGAATTTAAAGTTCTCAGACCAAGACGGCGTAAGGTTATGCCAGGAGAACTTGCTGTGGATGAAGTATGTTTATCAGCTACTGACCGTTATAAAACTGAAGTATACTTTACTGTCCTTGATGCTATTGTAATGTCCATTTCTACGAGATTTGACCAGTCAAGGGAAATATTAAAAGACTTATGTCTATTATCTCCTCAACGAATACTGAAGTATAGTAATGGTATAATAAAGACATTACCAGATGATGCATTTAATGAAATTGAGGATTGGTTACCTGGAATTAATATAAATGATTTAAAAAATGAATATTTAACTTTAAGTTCATCATTAAAGGGTTTACTTGATAGTTCTCCAACACTGCCTAAGCAAATGCATAAAAACATATCCAAGGAACAAAATGAATGCTCTGAAAGTTCGACCGATAGTGACGGTGAAGAAAATACTTCAATTACATCACAGCAAATTATTAAAGTTTTATCAAACTACAATTTGAGTCAAACTTTCCCCAATTTATACTTGGCTTATAAAGGTTTACTAACAATACCTGCCTCATCGGCATCTGCAGAGAGAGCATTTTCAAAGGTTAGGTTAAGCAAATCTTGCCTTACTAACATCATTATTAATTTTATTTAATTTGAAATATCTACTTTTTTAATAAAAAATAGTTTGAACTTTGAAGTAATAGTATTTCATATGAATTTTATTCTACAGGTTAAAATAATCAAGACTAGACTACGCTCAACCATTGGACAAGACCGATTGGAAAGTCTGATGATTCTTAGTTGTGAAAGAGATATAAGTATCAATTATGAAGAAGCAATTATTGTGTATGCTATGTCATCAGATTTATTAAAAGGATAAAGCTGA
>NC_042493.1:48862768-48867697 GCF_005508785.2 Acyrthosiphon pisum
TTTATACACTCGCGACGGTCGATGATAACGTCACAATTATCATGAAATCGTATTATACGGGCCGAAACCACGTATATTAGATTATTAGATATCTATTTTTAAACATTTGCTTTTTGGCTTATCGGAATAAATGTGAAACAAATAATATAATGAAACAACCAAAATATGATCAGTTCTCGTTTATATTTTGTAATCGTATGATCAGATCAGATACTGGCAAAGGCTGTATAATATTAATGGTAAGAATAATGAAATTATACTAATTTGTAAAAATTATCATGTATTAAACGTATTCAAATTTGATGTAGAAAAATATGAATAAAACAAAAAAACCAAAATTGTCCGGTTTTGCATACCGTTTAGCAAAACAAAAAAAGAAACTGCAAGAAGATGGAAACAAATGTTTGAAATTAACAGACATGTTTATTAAGTGCGGTAAGTTAATACTAAACATTTATTTTGTACTAAACGTGTTTTAATTTTACATGATAGGATATTATGCTATTTATTATTAGGTAGTTTTTTTTACAAAACTAAATTTTGTCTATGTATTGACAAGTATTGTCGTTTGTATTCTTTTATTTTATATAGTTATTGTGTGTGTTTTTTTATATTTAATGATTTAATAATACTTTATTAATATAAAATATTTTAAAAGTATTAATCACAAAACAATAATTGATTTGATTTTGATTTTCAATTAATAATTTATATAATTCTTTATTCTTGTAGGTCAAACAAGTTTAGGTGCACAAGAGCATTCAGCAGTGGAATTTGAAGTTATTAACTCTACTTTTCATAATGAAGTACAGAATGACACACAGAGAGAAGGTATTAATACATAGTTTCTAGCAAATTTTACCATATATTCATAATAAATGTAATTTTGGCTTGTTTATATTTAAATATTGTTATAGAAATCCAATTTTTTTTTAAATAAAAATATCTAATAGGTTTTTAATCTATGTTTTTTAAAGAAAATTCTGTAGATGTTTTGAATGATGTTCATGCTGAAAATGGTGCAAAGAAAAGTATGGAGGTGGAAAAAAAGAATGAACCTGATCCACACCATAATTATTTTATTCGACCTAATGAAAATGTTCTTGCTGCATATTTACAATATCATCCGCATCAACCGCAAACAAATATACCATTTTCTGCAGCCAAAGCGTATACTAGAAAAGATGGAGGAAATCGTATGTGGGTAACTTTCAGATCAGAAAACCCTGCTATATTTTGTAGTTTATGCGTTTTGTATGGTAAGTATACTGATAATAATACATTTATACATGGTATAACGGATTGGAAGCATTTATACAACCGTATTGAAGAACATGAATGTTCAAAATGTCATAGAAACAGCGTAGATGCTCACATACTTAGAAAAAAACATGGTTCTGTTGACCATCTTCTTACATATGGCCAAAGGGATTTGAGAAAAAGTCAAATTATTAATCATCGACAAATATTGAACCGGATAATAGACGTTGTGAAATTAATTGGAAAGAGGGGTTTGAGTTATCGAGGTAAATCAAATGAAGCTGCATATACATTAAAAGATGACAACTTGGACCATGGTAATTTTTTGGAAATAATTACATTATTAGGAAAATATGACTCTACATTAAAAAGTCATCTTGATACAGTTATTAATAACAGTCAGAAAAGCCATGATCGTGGGTCGAAGCAAGGGGGAGGAAATATTACTTTTTTGTCGAAAACTACTGTTAACTATGTTATAGATGCAATAAACCAGTTAATCAAATCTAAAATATCTTCAGAAGTCAACAAAGCTGGTATGTATTCTGTTCAATTAGATACTACACAAGACATTATAACAGTGGATCAATGCTCTGTGATTTTGCGGTACATGAAAAATGCATCAGTACAGGAACGATTGGTAGGTGTAGTTAAGTGCACTGGTACCAAAGGAGTTGACTTTGTTGATATGTTAATGAAGCTTTTAAAAGATTTAAATATAGATCCAAATAAGTGTGTTGGTAATTCTACCGATGGTGCTTCTAACATGCAAGGAAAATATAATGGGTTCAACAAAAAATTAAGTGAAGCTACTAAAGAACAGGTGCATATTTGGTGTTATGCACATGTTTTAAATTTAGTGATGTGTGATACAACTAATATTTCTACATCATCAATGTCATTATTTGAACTTATCCATGAATGTGCAGTGTTTTTCAAAGACTCGCATAAAAGAATGGACAAGTGGACTGAAAAAGTTTCTCAAAAAAAATTAAACTTAATAGGAGAGACTAGATGGTGGTCCAAAGATAAAGCCTTGTGTAAAATATTTGGACGTTTTAATAATCCTGATGGTTCATTATACATAGATTTAATAATTATTTTTGAAGAAGTTATTGCAAATGTTCAGTTAAGACCAGAAGCAAGGTTTAAGGCTAAATACTTACTCGAAGGACTTTGCAAGTATGAAACTATAATTACCGCCCAAATATTTTTACGAATTTTTGAAAAGACTACTCCCTTATCACTATACTTGCAAACCAAAGGAATTGATTTTCTTAAAGCATATGCAATGGTACAAGAAACGTTTAATTGTTTGAAAACCTTTTCCAGAGATTTTAAAAAATTCAAAACGCATCACAAAATTTTGTGAATTGGGGTAATCAAAAATTATCTCTTAATTATGACACAAATTTATCTATTAGTGAAAATTTACCATCCATACGGATTAAAAAAAAAAAAAGATTATTTTCCTATGAAGCAGAAGACCATCATGTGACTGACCCATTATTGTCTTATGAAATAAATTCGTTCAATATAATAATGGATACAATTACCAACAGTTTTGAAAAAAGGTATGCAGAACACGGAACATTATGTGCAGACTTCTCATGTCTTGACCCTAAAAATTTCCAAGACCATTCAGAAAATGTACAGCCAACCGTTTTAAAACAGGTATTTGAATTAATTTCATCGTTTTTGTCTACATTAACATTAAATGATCTTCAAGTTGAGTTAAAAGATTTTCGTTCTAAATGGAAAAATTTAAACAAAAGTATTCAAACACATTATTCTGAGTTAACAAATGAAATAAAAGACAATTCTGATAGCAGTGATGAATATCAATATGAAAAATGTGAATTAAGTAGTAACAATCATGATGAAAGCAGTTGTATTAATTGTTGCTACAAGTTAATAGTGCATTATAATTTGTTTAGTGGAGCGTATCCTGGATTATTTTTATGTTATAAATTAATTTTAACTCTATCAGTTACGCAAGTATCTTGCGAACGTTCATTCTCAAAATTAAAAATATTAAAAAATGCTTTAAGGAATTCATTAACACAAGAGCATTTAGAATGTTTCATGCTTATGGCCTTAGAAAAAGATATTTTATCAAATCTTGATAATGAGGATATTATTAATATTATTGCAACAAAAAGTATTTTGCTTCAAAAAATGTTACTTTTTTAATTTTTAAAAATGTTACTTTTTTAATTTTTAAAAATGATATACATTTTAATTTTAATAATTTTCGTTCTTTGTAAATAAATTAAAAAGCCATGTTTTATAATATTAATATATTATGTAAAGTATGTAATTATTTTTTTAAATACAGTTAATAATATTATGTGTGACACCATTTTTTAAAAATGTAATTTTTCAAGTTGTATTCTATATGAAATACATATAACATGTACAATCAAAATAAATTTTTCAAAAACTTAGTTATTGCATTATTAATTTGAATTATTTTATATTATTCATCTTTCATCTATAGACTATAACTAATATCTATGTAATTGTGTTTTTACTGTTTTTAGGTTTCATTAGAAAAAGAGTTTTGGTGTCCCTGACTGTATACCATTTGTAGAATAATTTATGCCACCCCATTAATATATTTTCCCGGTAAATTTTTTTTTGCCTATCCGCCTCTGTAAATATATAATCAAGTAATAAAAAAGTTACATTTTATTTTAATTGATATCCTAGCATTGTCCATTATTATTTATTGATTTTATAATTTTACCTTAATTTGTTAACGTGTACATTTTATATGGTATAACGTCGAATTTTTAATACATGTCTTCATTTACATTAATTTATGTACAATTTTGTTTTTGATGAGACTTTTTGACGAGCTTTTGTTCGTTTACTGTATTGAAATCTGTATTTCAAGCATGAAAATTAGAGCCAAAAGACTGCAGCGTGATCTACCGGCAAACCTGCGAATAAAACACATCCACTGGGACAATTGTTTGCATTATGGATATACGGCCGTACGTATACCTCTATCAGTGGCGGCGCGAGAGGATTTTTGTGAGACAATTGTCTCACAGCTAAAAGGGGTGGTGGGTGGGTACTGGGTAGGTACCTATAGTGGATAGTCAGTTCTGAAAAATATTGAGTGACACAACGTATCAAATAAATAAATAAATAAACTATTTATAAGTTTTTAATTGAAAGGGTGCTCGCCAGCTTATGGTAATCGGTAAAAAAGACCAAGGAAAAAAAGAACAATTTTTAAAAATATATTAATTGATAATCATAAAAAAAAAAGTTATTGATATCAAATTATTATCATTTAACAAAATTAAATATTAATGATATTGTGTCGTGCGTGCTACAGCAGTTAAGAATTTTTCAAATTATAATATAAATATTAAAAAATAAGGTACCTATAATTAAATATTTGAGTAAATAAATAATTGATTTTGTTTGTATGATTTTTTGGCATAAATCTGGTTTAGCAACTTATCGACTTTTCAAATTTTTTTTTCCAACGTGTATTTTAGGGTTCTTTGTAAGAATGTAAAAAAAAAAAAGCCCGGAGAAACTTCGTTTAGACATTATTGATAAGAAACTTCAATAACTATATATTGTCGTTACGCGTATTTTTAAAAAAAAAAATACTTAGAAATTAGAACTGAATATTATTAATTTTTTTTT
>NC_042493.1:48869005-48871142 GCF_005508785.2 Acyrthosiphon pisum
TTTTGTCAAATTTAATAGGTGGGTCGTGTGTGCTGCAACTAACATTTTCTTGTCTCATTGTCGGAAAAGTTCGCGCCGCCACTGACCTCTATAATCTACCGTGAGCTAAAGTAAGCAAAAATAAATGTACCAGTGGTATTGTACATATTTGTATATAGTTTATAAATAGTTTATTATTAAACAATTTTTGTATTTCTTATATAGACACCGTGCAGGAAGACAACTAGCACTCTGGGGAGTCAACATGTGTTGTACTACTTGGTAGCGCCGATTTTACGCACAATATTCGGTCCATTCATAAAATCGTCAACAACACCAAGGTTTTGAAGGTTTTAGTAATTTTTAATAAGTCGCAAAATCGAAAAATGAGATATGAAATTTATAGTCTGCAAATATATAACTCACATTCCACACATGTAGGTATATTATGATTATATTTAATTTGTAGTAGGACAGTATGGGTACTACCTAAATTTAATAAGCAAAGAATTATTTCCGTTGGCAGTATTATTGTATTAACTATAAAATATTCAAAAAAAGTAAAACTTCAAACTCCTTCAATATATTAACTATGGGTTAGATTAATAACAATATAAATGATAGTATTGAACCATAGACATACACATACTGATAGGACATATAAATATATTTAAATGTCCATGTATTGAACAATAATAAACATATTATGTCATAAATAGAACATGAAATTAGCTATAATGACAACAATTATTATTATACCTCGTTATTACTTATTTTTTGTTAACCTTATTTGGATGTCTTATTGGCTTATTTCAAACAAAATGGTAACCACATATAACTGTAGGTATCCATGGTGTTCCATCAATGCTACAGTCATACACAAATTATTGATAGAGAAATTAAAAGTATTAGAATATTAGCATAATATAATTATGGTAAGACAAAAACAATACTAACTTCATTCTTTTAATACTTTTTACCCATTTTTTTTAAAGTTCTTTTTCATGTTGTCGATTTGGAAAATTAAATAATTTATGATCAGTTTGGTATGTATTACTACAGTTCACAAGACATCACATTTTTTGACCACTTCCCTTTTTATTTTTGCTCATTATCAAAATGAAGTTGAAATAAAACAGTAAAAATAAACAAATAGTATAAGGTCAAGGGCCAATTCGTTAGTAAAAAATGTACCTTACAAGTTTTATAAACCACAAAACTACAAAAACCAAAGGAACAAATTTGTGTGTATTGTGTAGGAAACTGTTGCTACCAACTTGTTTGCCAATTGTCCATTAGGTAGCGCTGTTTTCCGTTGTCTGCACGGTGTCCATAACAATTTGACAGTAGAGGTATTCAACATAACATTTTTAGAAAAAAATGTTATTGGATACATTTACACACTTTTAGTTAATTTCACTTACATTTAGTATTTTAAATTGAATGAGATTCAATTCATTAAAATGTATACTTTTAAGTTTTAACTAAAAAAATTGAAAATTGACAATGTCCGTAAACCGCTCAAAAAGAGACAAATTATTTGCAAAATTTTATGAAATTTGAATTCAATGATATAATATCACTGTATAAGAAAAACGATTCTGAGCGGAGACGGTATATCAGTCTATGTATTAGACATATATATACTTATCTATGGTATTAAAAAAAAATTGACCTATAATAGGTACCTATAATAAATTCCAAATTAATCATATCATAATATCTATTAGGTACTTATAAGTTATAACGCGTTATACATCAACAAAAAACCGTGGTAAAATCATAGATATATAATAGTATACTTTAGAAGTTTCAAGTACCCACGAATAATATTATACAATCACAACAAAATAACTTAAATAGTTATCCTAGGTTTTTAATATGTAATTTCGTCCAAATTTGTACTTAAAATGACTATAAAAATAAACTGTGTAAATGTATTTTTTAGATTTTTTGGTAACAGAATTAATTACTTACGTGGAATCTTGTTTTAAATTTTTAATTCTTAGATACAAAAATTGAACATTTTATAAATTTTTAACTACAAAATAATTTTTCAAATTAAGATTTGATAAATTTTGTCAAAATTTGATCTTTAAATGCTTATAAAAAAAAATTGTGCCTATGTATTTTTAATATTTTTCAACTGATATTGTAA
>NC_042493.1:48871242-48871508 GCF_005508785.2 Acyrthosiphon pisum
AATTAATTAAGTTTATTAAGCTTCAATGTAGTGTTAACACAATTTTTTAAAAATGACATCTAATCCAGATATCGTAATAACTCGTGGTTTTCAAACTATATATTATGAAGCTGTACAAAATAATAAAAAAGGCATGGACTTGGCTAACTGTGGACATGTAATAAATTGCACTGAAGTAATAATTAATGATGGTATTTCATTTATTAAATCACTTGTAATTAGACAAGCATCTGTTAGTAACCCACCATATGAGGTTAAACTTGAAG
>NC_042493.1:48871608-48875057 GCF_005508785.2 Acyrthosiphon pisum
TTTCGGCCAGCTTGAGCTGCCAATTTCCAGGGGCCCTGATCTCCCGGCCAAACATCATTTTGGCCGGTGACTGTCCGGTGTTTCGGTTCTCTCTCTGTTTTCTTACGGAGAACAACACGTGTGGCAGAAAGACATCCCACTGATGATGAGGCTTATCAACAAGTAGGGTTCGTAACCCTTTCTTCAACTCTTGATTTCGCCTTTCTACCTGGTTGGCACGTGGGTGGTATACTGGTGTCATCCAACCTTCCACTCCCCACTTCTTGAGTGCCTCTCCCATTGCCTTGGAAACGAACTGCGAGCCATTATCTGACAATAATGCCCTCGGGTGTCTGAACCGTGGGAACAACTCTCGTTCGAAACAACAACGGCAGCAGCGAGGGTCGAGGCGGCGGGGCCGTGGGAGAAGGTAAGATCGCAAATACCAAAATATGTCAATCATCATCAAAAACATAAAATGTATTGTTTTCAGTAGTTTTGTCAGTCAAACTCCCAGGGCGGTGGGGGGAGCCGGCCGCAGCCTCGACCCCCAAATCGGAGGTGGGGTTCACGACCGCCACCTCAACCTCTGCAACTCCAATGTAAGAATAGTCAATATTATATAAATAAGAATATTAAAAAAAATTAATTATATACATCATTTTCAGTGTGATCGGGTCGGCAGAAATTGGGCGGTGGGAGGTGATGGAGGCTGGTAAGTTTCAATTGGACGATTTCGTCTACTTCATAATTTATTTAACAATTGTATTTTTTAAATATTTTTCAGAATGAATAAAGCACCATTTCATGTAACTTTTATTGTTATTTATTATTTCCTTGTTCCCAATTGTTTTATAAACTGTAACTGTAACGTTTGTCAATTGACAATTGTGTGTGAGGTGTGTCATTAAATATTTTAGTAGTTGGTCAACAACAGTAATATATTATTAGTAATAATAAAATAGGTAAGTGATGTGTGTTGCTGGTATGAAATGTAAGTGTTGAAAACCTTATCTTGATTTTATTCATCAGAATAGAGTTTACTTCACAAAATGTGCTAAAAGATAATTAATCATTATAACTGTAGTCCACTGGTTGTTTAAATTTAGTAGTTTTATTAAAATCCCACATTGTATGACATTGTCGGGCAAGTGTTGTAATCAATTGAAAATATTTGTATAGCGTACACTGTTGTTTAATACTGACCTGAAAAATAATCGTATTGTTGATACATAAAATAATTAATAATATTGTTGTTGAGAATAAAAAGTAGTTAAGTGTTATCTGTGACAATTAGTATATTATATCATTGATAAATACGTTTATATTTATATATATAAATAATATAAGTATTTATAATCAATGATTATAATATGTATATAGGTGCTGTTCAAATAGCTTGGCAACGGTCATTAGACTAATTGCAATAATTAAACCATAAACCTGTTTTTCAGTACCGATTAGTGAAATGACTTTCCAAATTTTTTAATACCTATTAGCAGCAACATATTAATAAAAAAAAGTCGAGCGTGTAAGAAGTACGCGGGGATGAAGTTAAACTTCTTTCAGTCATACAACTGATATGAGGTTTTGTAATAATAATAATAATAATAATTTTATGTTAATTAATGGCCGGTAGAATTTTGGGTCAGTTGTTTAAAATAGAATAAACATAAAATACACAATGACAATTTTTATAAAAAACATGAACAATATGTTTATTAATTTAATTAAATAAAATGGTAATTATTATAACTTATTGACTAATATAATATTATTAATAATAATTATAATTACTTAATATCAATGAACTAATTTATAACGATATTTCTTGAATTTGTGCTTCGGGATTTTGTGGTTCTATGGGTACAACTGTAATTATTGGTTTATGGTAACTGAAATAAGAAATGTAATTTTGTGATTGGACATTATTGAGGTATCTTGTGAATATGGCATCTATAGTGGTGCCGGATCTCGTTGTTGGAATCGTCGGATTATTATTCATAGTTAAATTGAATTTTTGACGTAAAAAATTTGTCAACGGCTGAGACTCTGGACAGTCAAACCTGACATTGAAGTCGCCACTTAAAATAATTGGTATTTTGTCTTCTCCAGTGCCGAGTTCTGAACCACCTACAGGTGTATAAGGCAGCAACGATTTATGCAAAAATCTAATTATATCAGGTATATTGCTGTTTGGTGAAATGTAAACTGCTACGATGAGAATGATTTGTCATTTTGGTCGTTTACATTTAGCAAAACATATATCACCAACTGATGTTACTAATGCTCCAAAATATTGCGATGGACTAACTTCCACAGACATTCTTGGACTTACAACGTGAATTGTGTCATTAGCATGGTGATAAATCGCTACTCCTCCATGTGATATATTTGGTCGTCTATAACTGATGACACAATTGAAATTTGGGATATTTATATTCTCATCAGTAGTATTAGGAAGTCGATGCTTTTGGTAGACCTCTGAGAAAATTAATACTTTCGAATTTTCCAGGACCGTGTCACAAATATCAGGACAATGAGACTGAATACCTTGGCAGTTGAGACTAAAAAGTGATAGTCCTCCTTTGTGTGCGTTAATGAAATCATTTATCCGTCTGTCAATTGTGACGAGGCGTTGGGCAGAAAGTCTTCTAAATTCATCACGCAGACGTGATGTAGAATCAGTCATTCTCCGTCCATGATAAAATTTGTTGTCATCGTTTTTCGTGATAATGAACAGTCCTTCTAAATTCGTAACACGTGACAAAGCTACGTACAGTAAGGACTGCGAGTGTTTTTTGTCATATTCATACACAATTTGGCCATAGGTACTTCCTTGTGATTTGTGAATTGTTGTTGCACAGGCACAAACCACAGGTATATGATTGCGCTTAACATTAATCGTTTTACTCTGATTCAAGTTGATGGTTGCTGATTTCCTAGAAATTGGAACTGCTGTCCGACTGATGTTATTAGCAACCATATGAGCAGAAACTTTTCTTCTTATTTTTATCCCTATGTTTGGGTTATCAGAAAAATCAAGCCATACAACAGTTACTTCTCCTGCATCATTTCGATCGAGATGAACCAATTTCCCAACAGCACCATTTGCTAAACCATCGGCAACATCAATATTGGTTGTCAATAAGTATAGAATACCCATGACAAAAATTGTTTCATATGGTAATCCACCGGTATCAATCAGTGACATTTTATGAACTTTTTGACGCATAAGTGCGGCTTGATTGTCCGATGAACAACCAATGTAAGTATCTCTGGCTGTTGAAACAACTTTTTCTTCGGCTGAGATTAATATTTGGTGGTTGTATTCATTAACAGATTGATTTGTATTAAATATACGAATCACACCTGGACAGCGAGCATCCACTTCTGCTTTAGTAAAAAATCTTGACTCTATTATTGCTCGTTCATCATCCTCTAGCACATCACCATTACCAATTTTTGTC
>NC_042493.1:48877191-48879466 GCF_005508785.2 Acyrthosiphon pisum
TAAGTAATACCTACTATCTACCTTTATAATATATGTGTAGGTAATTAATTTATACTTTTAGACCAATGGACCAAAATATTTACTAATATCAGTATTAATTCATGTCCATACATAAAATATAACCCATACTATTATGTATATACATACATCTATAAAATACATTAGTCATATTATGTAGGTACATAATATATATATATATCAATTTGTTATTCATAAATTATTACATTTGATATTAAAAATGAGTGCCTTTGTACTCACGAATGATGTGTAAACATGTTAGCTGTAGTACGACTTTGATTGGGGAATATAATGTCATGGTTTGAGTGGGAATTTGTATAATAAGGTACATGTAATTGTACAGTAATGTTTGAGTTACTCAATACCTCGTAATAATATAGTAATATAATATAGTAATATAATATAGTAATATAATATAGTAATACCTCGTACAGACACGACGACGACGACGACGACGACGCACAAAACGAGTCCGCACGGGCAGTCGTAGTGTATAATAATATTATTATACGATATTAACACGGATTCGCGAGTATACGTGATTAATCAACTTATCAACTTGACTACGGAATATTGTTTATACGTTTATACTGGTTTGTTTATAATATCATATGATATGTTTCCAAAGAGATTACAAAATATTGAAACGGAAAATATCAAAAACTTTATAAACAAAACATCGTACCGTTTTCGTGACGCCCGAGCGTCCGTGCGTCCGTGCGTCCGTCACTCTCTTTTTTTTCGATACCCCTCACATAAGAAGTTTCACTTCAATAATAGTAGTGTGATAAATGTTACTATACATGAGAGTATTAATAAATAATTTTTTTTCATCATATATAATATGATAAGATGTGTTCCAAGCTATTAGCTATGTGCTACAAATATGAACAATTAAGGTATGACTGTTATTTATAGTGTTAGTTGGAATAGTCTATATCAATCGTTGATCGACAAATGGCGTGCCGACACTATAATATTTTAGTTATGGATTTAAACCAATAATTGATCATACTCAGGGATAAAGACCTAACAACTATATAATATTAAATATATGTGTATTATCATCTATAGACAGTAATTTATAATAATAAAAGTAATACACAATAAGTATATAATAATAATAAGTTTAATACAATAAGTATAATCAAACGTAATATAATATGTATAATAATTGAAATACTACAGTCACAGTTAACCAACCATAATATCATAAGCACATACAACAAAAGTGTATTTACCTACGCACGGTAAAGACACTAAAAAATAAAAAATTCAACGTGTTGTAGGTATTTTACAGTACGAACACAATGTTACATAGTTATAAGGTAATTACAATTGCGATTGAACAAATAGGTAGTGATACGGCATGTTACAAAATATAGCAATTTCTATTAATGAACAAACTTTACGTTTTTAATTATGTTAAGAATTGGGCAACACTGATGTTTTAATAAATGTTATTGAAAAAAACTTTAAATTGTATCTTTGTCGACACTGTAAACATAAGTATTTGATAATTATTTGAATTACTAGCTCTAAGTGTAACTCGGGGCCCGTTGGACTCGCTGAAAGTGGATACCGATTTTGGAGACAATGTCGTTGGAATTATAAAAGTCACGACATTAAAGTTGTAAGACGAAAATGTAGGATTTGTGATAAGGATTAGTGATATGGATTGGAGATAAGGCTTGACGTTTTTACGGGAATGTTTAAAAGTTAGAGCGTCTAGCAATCCGTCACAAACGTTGTAAATGGATAGGCTGGATACGATCTCCTGTGTTGTTAAAAAGTGTAGAGTCGATTGGTGTATTCGATTATCTAGCTATCAGTCATCAAATCACATAGATAGGCAATCGAATCGCAGACATAATGAGAAGCGTATATCACCAGGTATGCAATCCACCTACGGTGGATTGCCGACCACGTTGGTAGCGTAGATAACTGAAGAACGGAAAATATAGTTAGACCCCCGGGCCCCCCGTGTTAGTTGTAAGTGAATACTGATTTTGTAGACACAGTCGAATTATATATGCCACACTTATATAGAAGGAGATTTTATGATAAGAATTTCTGATAAGCCTGTCTCTATGGTGGTCTCGTTTGTAAGCACGAAAGTTTAAAATTCCAGTTTCAGTGCCTAGAAATCTGCCATGGCTCATGAAAATCGACAATTCAATGATACCATCCCCTAGCGTATATCCGGTGCTTTTTTGTATGTATAAAAAAATTTTTATTCGAAAACATGCATGTTAGA
>NC_042493.1:48880346-48886021 GCF_005508785.2 Acyrthosiphon pisum
CGAAGTCAGTTTGTCAGCGCTGCAAGAACAAGCACAACACTTTATTGCATTATGAAAAATCTAGTCAAGGTTATGCATCAAGGCAATATACTAATGAAGATGAAGATCCGCAAACTTCTTCTACTCCTCCAGACCAGCGAAAGTCATCAGTGCATTCATGTCTTGCAGCAAAACCAACAGATACGCATGTTTTTCTGTCAACCGCTATAGTACAAGTGACTGATAGTCGTGGTTTTATGCGTGACACTAGAGCGGTATTAGACAGTGGGTCTATGGTGAATTTTATTTCGAGAAGTCTGTTAAATGTCCTGCAGTTCAATACTCAAAAGACAAGTTTGCCAATTCGGGGAGTGGGAGCTAGTCAAGTTCAGTCTGTAGCCAAGGTAGAAGTACATGTGTATTCCAAGGTCACAAATTACAGAATAATGCTGCCATGCTTTGTGTTACTAACTGTTGTGAGTGAACTCCCAGCATGTAATACACCAACAAGCAATTGGAACATTCCCTTTGATCTAAGAGGTAAACTGGCAGATCCCAAGTTCGACAAAGTTGGATCAGTCGATCTCTTAATTGGAGCTGGGATATTTTATGAGTTACTGGAAGCAGAGCGCGTGTCTTTGGGAATCGGAAACCTCAGCTTACAAGACACGAAACTTGGTTGGGTAGTCACAGGTGGACTCGAAGTTACTTGTCTACTAGGCATTAATTCCCTCGGAGAAACAATGGAAAGTGACTGGAAAGCAATACTTGCAGATGAACAACAATATGGAAAAGGATCAAAGGCAAATCAAAGATGTGAAGAAGAAGAGGAAACTCTCCAGCATTTCAAGAAGTCGGTTAGGCGAAGTGAAGATGGTCGCTTTGTTCTGCGTTTACCGACCAAGCCAGAGACGCAAAACTTAGGTGACAGTTTAGCGATGGCAACCTCAAGGTTCATTAATATTGAAAGAAGACTTCAAAGAGATGAACAGTTACGAGTCGAGTATGTAAAATTCATGAAAGAGTACTTTGATATGGGACATATGCGAGAAGTGACGAGCGAAGAAGAATTGTTTATAAAGGGATACTATTTACCACATCATCCGGTGCTAAAGGCTTCGAGTCTTACAACTAAGACACGAGTAGTTTTCGATGGTTCAGCAAGAACTACATCCGGATTAGCACTAAATGATGTACTCATGCGTGGGCCTACTGTCCAAGAAGATATTTTCTCAATTCTAGTTAGGTTTCGGAAACATCAGTACGTAATCACGGCTGATATTGAAAAAATGTTTCGGCAGATAATGATAGCGCCAGAGGATTGTCACTTACAAAGAATACATTGGCGTGCAAATCCAAGTGAAAAGCTCCGAACCTACAATCTGTTGACAATTACATATGGTACGACACCCGCCTCCTTTATGGCCACGCAATGCTTAGTTACACTCGCTGAAGAAATAGAAAAGGAGAATCCAAAAGTGGCAGAAGTAATAAGCAGAGACTTCTACATGGATGATCTTATGACAGGTTGTGATACGGTAGAAGAATGTATGCAGTTACAAAAGCATATAACCGTCATTTTGGAATCCGCAAAGCTACCGTTGAGAAAGTGGTGTTCGAATTCACATTTGATCATTGCCAACATAAGTGAGAACGATAAGGATCCTCTTTTCGTTTTAAATCTAGGTGACGAGGATACTGTTAAGTCATTAGGTCTATGCTGGCAACCAGCACTTGATCAGTTCAAGTTTAATATTGCTATTCCTTTAGATAGAGTAACGCTGACTAAGAGAAAGTTGTTATCTGAACTAAATAGGGTGTTTGATCCATTAGGATTCTTGGGTCCAGTGCTCATCAAAGGAAAGATTTTTCTTCAACATCTCTGGCAGCAGAAAATTGATTGGGATGCACCACTACAAGCAGATATCCAAGAAAGGTGGAGAATGTACTACTCTGGACTGGAGTTACTTAAGGAGCTTTGTATTCATCGTAAGTGCAAGTTCCAATCTGGTGACCAGTTTGAAGTGCATGGTTTTTGTGATGCGTCAATAGAAGCCTACGGAGCTTGCATATACATACGGAGTTTAGATCATCAAGGCACATGGCAATCACGGTTGCTTTGTTCAAAAACCAGAGTAGCGCCACTCAAGTCAACAACAATTCCAAGACTAGAGCTAAGCGGAGCACTTCTCTTAGCTCAGTTAGCAGCTAAGGTAGCAGATTCTTGGAGCATAAAGTGTGAAACTATTCATTTGTGGACGGATTCAATGATAGTTTTGGGCTGGCTCAACAGCCATTCATCACGATTAAAGACGTTCGTAGCTAACCGTGTTAGTCAAACTCTAGAACTAACAAGAGCTAAACAGTGGCATTATGTGCCAACAAATGAAAATCCAGCAGACGTCCTTTCTAGAGGAACAACAGTGCAAGAGTTGCAAGAGGCAAATAGTTGGTGGTTTGGGCCACATTGGCTATCAAAAGATACATTATCGTGGAGCAAAGAAGATGATCTTGAACAGATATCAGAAGAAGCACTGCCAGAGCTTAGAACTGTGCAATTGAGTCTGGTTGTAGTACAGCATAGACATTTATTGCTAGATAAGCATTCAGAATGGGAAAAGTTAACTCGCGCAACAGCTTGGATTTTGAAATTTATTGAGTTTTTAAGACTTAAGAAATGTATGACAAAGAGTGTTAAGTATCTAACAGCATTAGATCTCAAAAAAGCAGAACGATGGTTGATAAGATGTGCTCAGAAGGATGAATTTGTAGCAGAATTTAAAGCGCTAAGTATTGGCAAGGAGCTGCCAAAAAACAGTAAGATACGAGGACTATCCCCATTTATCAGTACAGACAATCTAATTGTGGTTGGAGGAAGACTACATCATTCAGCACTTTCAAATGAACAAAAACACCCTATAGTTTTACCATTTGGTCATAAGGTCACGCGGCTAATTTTTATATACTATCATGAAGTACTGTTACATGGAGGCCCCCAGTTGTTGTTATCAGAAGTAAGACTTCGGTTTTGGCCTCTAAAGGGTAGAATATTAGCTCGTTCTACAACATCACGTTGCGTTACCTGTATTCGAGCCAAGCCTAAATTTGAAAACCCGATCATGGCTACCTTACCAAGCACCAGAGTACGGCCTGCCAGACCATTTGCGACAACAGGAGTTGATTTTGCGGGGCCCTTAGATGTTCGAAGTGGTATACGTCGTGCCACAAGCATAAAAACATGGATCGCAGTTTTTGTGTGTCTAGCTACTAGAGCTATACATTTGGAGCCAGTGGTTGGGCTTACGAGTAATGCCTTTTTTGCCGCGCTGCGACGATTTATGGCACGCAGAGGTAAATGTTCAAAAATGTATAGTGACAACGCTACAAATTTCGTGGGTGTTCAACGAGAATTAGCAACCTATCTGCAAGGTGTAGATGCAAGTGTAGCCAAGGAAGGAATAGATTGGCATTTCAACCCCCCAGGAGCTCCACATTTCGGTGGAATATGGGAAAGTGCCGTGAAAAGCACAAAGCACCATCTGACTAGAGTAGTTAAGGATGCTAAGCTCACGTTAGAAGAGCTAGGGACTTTACTTTGTCAAATTGAGGCATGTTTGAACTCTCGTCCATTGACCCCGTTAAGTTCTCATCCACTAGACCTAGAGCCCATCACACCAGCACATTTTTTAATTGGGGGACCATTGCTCCTGGTCCCAGAAGCTGATCTATCAAATGAAAATATCAGCACATTCGAAAATGGAGATATGTGCAGGCCTTGATGCAGGCGTTCTGGAAAAGGTGGTCAAAGGAATATTTACCACAACTGCAAGTTCGAGGCCGTTGGTTAGCCCAAACTCAAAAATGAAAATTGGAGATATTGTTATAATCAGAGAAGAATGTGCGCCTCCAGGGAAATGGAAATTAGGAAAAATATTAAAAACTCATCCGGTTAGTGATGGGATTGTGCGAGTAGTTACATTGAAGACATCAAATGGTAATGAGCTGAAGCGACCAGTTGTCAAACTGTGCCGCTTACCAGTAGAAGAGAAAGAGCAGAATTTTGAAAATCATAATTTTCAAAAGGGGGAGAATGTTTGCGCCGACAACGATACTAGCGTAAGCTAGATTATCGGTCGTGGGGCTTCGTGGGCCGACGACACATCGACCGACCACCACACACACGCACAGATATACGCCCAGCCCTACCAGTTCAATTATTATTGTATATAATTTATAATTATTAGGAATATTCAATTACATAATATATAGATTAAGCGTATCGACGCGATAGCGACCACCGCCAGATCGCCGGGCCGCGGATTATAACACGGCCACCCTTAAAATCAGTTAGTTACGTTCATACACCTAAAGGCGCACGACCATCGCGCGTCGAAGTATTATTGTTTTTAAAAGGCACGAATTGCCACCTTTATTAAATTTGTGTATTTTTTATACATGTTGCAACGCATTGTCTGTGTCGTGTGCATTATTATTGTTTTTTAGGATAGGGGCAGCTGGCCAGCCGTGCTCCGTCTAAATTGTAAGTATTTATATACATCTTATTATTAATATTATTTGTGTTATCTGTTGGACCAGAAGGGTCATTTTTATTATTTATCATTATTGTTACTTGTTGAGCCAGAAGGGCCAGATTATATTAGATTTTTACTTTACATTTTGTATGAACATAATTATCAGATGTTATCATATTATATGCTCTACTAAGTCAATCTGTGTACAATCTATTTATTGTCTATATACGATACACACCTACACACACCACCTCCACTCTAGCACTCGCAGGTTTTGCTCGGCGATCCTGGCCAATTCTTGTTGAGTGCTAAAAACACATGTACCCAGCGGCAGGTGGTAGGTCGGCGAGTAGTGGTGTTACGCCGCACGGAGTATATTTGGTGACCGGGCAAACGGCATATAACTTGCGTGTGCCCGGCCCGTTCAATTATGATGATTTGTATTATTTTAATTATAATATGGAGAGATTGTATTGAAAATCTGCGTGTCGTATTATTGTATTAATCACACCACGTAGGAAGAAAACGGCACACTAACATTAACTACCTACATATTAGGTACAGCCACAGATAATAATTTTGGTGTAAAAAGAGTTTTTTACAACTACTTGTTAGCTACATAATTTCTCCTTCTACTATTGTTAGTACGTGTGATCGTTATATTACTAAGAAAGTATACAACAAGACTACAATTTATTATATACCATCTCATACTGAATTAATTTCCTCTTCCCTGATGCTGAATTATAATAATAGAATATATAAATGTATTATTAAATAATAAAATGTAATATTATATTATTATAACTATGTTATAGCCGATAAGCAGTCATGTAAACTTACCCAATGCATCCAGTTTTTTTTTTAACTCTTTTTCCGGAAGCTGAACGAATTGATTTACTATAAAAGTATATATTTTTATATAATATATAAAAACAGTAACAAAGTGAAATATTATTTACTGTTTATATATTTCAATATAATCCACTACAAATAATTGTAATAATTACAACATAAAAATCATATAATATTGTTTCAAGTATTAACTAAGCAAGGTGCAATGGAGTAGGTTAGTATTCGGACCCTCAGTTTTCTACTCGAAATTAAACTATGAATCATTTCTGTATAAGCTAGGTTTTTATTTTACACTAAGCCAATAAGTAC
>NC_042493.1:48886071-48888018 GCF_005508785.2 Acyrthosiphon pisum
ACAAAGTAGGGCCGCGCGCGGCCCGTAAATTTTGCGGGGAACGCGAATAAGGTCCGAACGGGAACGCAGAAAGTACTCAAAGCTGGTAAAGATGAAAAATCTGAATTAAACTGAAATAAACTGAATAAGATATTAATAGATCAATAAATAAACAATTCAATAAATAATAATGAAAAAAATTACAAATTTCTCGGTAAACGTACCTTTTTTTTTCTGATAATATTTTCTATTGTGTATAATTTATATATCTTTTTTTTCCGATAATATTTTCTATTGTGCATAAAAGCGGAGACCGGGGAGACCGCCCATGGAATTTTTTCATTGGCCCTCGTTCACGTCGACTTTAAACCAAAGACCCGGGAGACGCGAACCGAATTTTTTCATTGGCCGTTTCCTTACGCTAGTTCGAGACGTCGTACCCAGTCGGAAAAAGAGCGCCACACGTGTTCATGCTTTATATAGTTAGATTGTATATTTTTGTATTATTTATGTGTTTGTGATTTATTATGTAATATGTAGATTATCGTCGCCGCTGCACTGGCTGCGCGATTATTATTTAACACGTCCGCAGTAGTTTTTGTTCTTCCTCCGTCCGTCGTCGTGAGCAGATACCGTCGCGGATGTTATCATATAAAAAAGGGCACGAATTGCCAAAAGTTTTATACATTGTGTGAGCGCGAATCGCCACGTTTTTTATTATAATCAACAAGGGCGCGAATCGCCACGCAAAATTGTTATTATATTTGTAACTTGTAAGGGCACGAATTGCCAAAATTATTATACATTGTGCGGGCGCGAATCGCCACGGGTTTGATTTATTTTATTTGTAAGGCGAGATAGTCGCCAGTGCGTATTACATATTGAATATTGCTGTCTTATTATTATTTTATATACTGTGTGTTGTGTATTATTATTATATTACAATAGGATAGGTAGCAGCTGGCCAGCCGAGCACCGTCATATCCGTGAGTTTTTATATTATTATTATTATATTTTTATATTTACAATTATTTGATTACACCAAAAGGGCCGTATATTATTACATTATTATATTCTGTCGTGCCAAAAGGGCCGTATATTTTTATACTTGGTGTTGCTGTGATTTTTATATTTTTGTAAATTTATTATTATTGTGTACTCATATTATACAGCAACAGAAATTTATTACCAGTAAACGTGTTACCTATTATTTACCAGAGTTACTTTTTGTCATTATTAATTATAAGTACACACACACACAAATACACACTCACACACCCACCACACACTAGCCCTCTCTGGTTTTGCTCGGCAACCCCGTCCACTTCCTTTGAGTCGCTATACATAGATACACACAAATACACAGGTCGGTCGGAGTGTGGTATTGACTATTGGTACAGCGCACGAAGTATTTTAGCGACCGGGCACACGACCTATAATTGTTGCCGTCCCCGGCGCAAACAAAAACATTTTGGGAAATGTGCAATTATAATTCCTAATAAAATAAATAACATATAGATATATAATATATTAACCAATAAAATACATAAAAACATGTAACTATAGTGTCGTATATATATATTTATATGAAAAAAAAAACGTGAAAAAAATGCAAAAACCTGCACGAAACCAAAATGAGCAATCCACCTATACAGCGGATAGAGTGGTATGAGCCGTCACATGTCCAGTGTTTTTCTTGTGTAAAAAGTGTAATGTCGAAAACCGTGTTGAAGTGTCTAGCACTCTAGCTAGTCAGTCATCTCAAGTCAAAATCGATTAACTTTCAAGTGGCTGCACAAAGTTAATCCGACTTCAAATACTTCCAGACAATGTGCAAAAGTCAATCAGGTACGCAATCCACCTGCTGTGGATTGCAGACCCGACGGCGAACGGCTATAAGTGAAAACACTACCACACAACAGCTGAGACACGAATGAGCATAAAACACCTTTATAGCGATACGAATGA
>NC_042493.1:48889581-48892307 GCF_005508785.2 Acyrthosiphon pisum
ATAAAATGTCGAAAAAGTGAAAAACGGCGTAAAAAGCGTAATATTTTTCGAAAAACGTTTAGTTTTGAAACATTTGAAAACCAACCGCATGCCGCCGCGGCGAAGGTACGCGTTAAGGAACGGAAACGGGAACGGGTCAGGCGGACTGTAGAAACGGAGCGGTGTTTAATTTTTTACGCCACGGGTTCAGTATAGCCGGCGTTTTCTGTTCCATTGGTACACTATACCTAGGGGGCGCCACGGTTCTCGGAATTGTCATTTTATAGTATAGGACTGATAGTAATATCGTTTATCAGTCATGTGTAGATAAAGGTAATAATGATATCAAATGTCTTATTTTTAAAAAAATACTGGTCCACAGAATACGGTTTTTTTGATCCAACCATTAGATTTTAAAGGTAAGTGTATACTAATATTGATGTATAAATGTTCAGGAACACGAATTTTTCATTTTTAATTATCTAAATTTTTTATTTAACTCTGATATCTTGATGTTCATGTACTGGATTAGGAAAGTACTATAAATCTATTAAATGAACACGGTGTTCATTCACTGGAAAAGTAAAAATAATTTTTTTTGGCTAAAATTAACAAAATTAAATACATAATGCTTTTACAAAAATGTTTACTTTATAACAATGTTGTTTTAAATGAATTCTTCCAATAAATGAACAGGTTTTTATTCTTTGTTCATTTACTGGTGTTTCAATGTAAATTCTAGTGAATGAACATTACCAATCAAAAAAGTACACTTTAAATAAATATTGTTATAACTTTTTTTAATTTAGACTAATTTTAGATTAAAATACCTGTACATATATAATATAATGGAAGAGATAAAAAGACGATTCAGGTACAGTGAAGAGGACTTGTAAAGGGCAATGGAAGCAGTTCAACAAAATGAAATGACTCTATGTAAAGCTAGTGCTAGTTTTAGTATCCCTAAAGGTACTCTATCAAATAAATTAAATAAAAAGGTTCCATTGGAAAGAAAAATGGGTCCTAAGACATATTTGTCAGAAGAAGAAGAAATTAGAATTAAGAATTGGATTCTAGCCAAGGCAGCAGTTGGTTTTCCAGTCAGACCAGATGATATTAGAGACTCTGTACAAAATGTATTGAAACAGTTTACCCGTGATACACCTTTCATTAATTGTAGGCCTGGTATTAAATGGTTAAATTTATTTTTAAATCGCCACAAAGAAATTGGGAAAAGAAATGCTGAAGTTGTATCAAAAGCAAGGGCTTTGGTAACAAAAGACCAAATTAAAAACTGGTTTGATGGTGTGAAAAATTTTTTAATAAATGAAAACTGTGTGGATATATTAGATGATGGTAGACGCATTCTAAACTGTGATGAAACTGGAATGAATACTTGCCCTAAAACAGGCAAAGTATTATGCCTAAAGCAATTGCCAAACTTTTATGAGGTTGCAAATGGTCCAGAAAAAGAATGTACAACTGTTTTATGTTCTTTTTCAGCTGATGGTACATCATTTCCTCCAATGGTTGTTTATCCTTACAAACAACAGAAATCAATAATTATAAAATATAATTATTAATTATTTTATTCAAAAATTATATTGTTTTAATGTATAACATTAGAAGTTTAAAAGTTTGTTTTTATGTTTTATTAAGTTAACATTTTAAGTTTGATTATTTGTTTTTATATATTAAGCATTATAAGTTTGTTTTTAATATTCTATTTGAAATTAGTTATTTAGTTGAATTTTGAAAGTTTGTTTTTATTTAATATTTATACCTATCTGTATTGAAAGAGTTAAAGACTAACTAATAAAAATTTAAAATTGTTTTTTTTTATTAAGTTAATAAATGTTATTTCTACCTACCTAATTTATTTTATTGGTATACATTTATAATGTATACCTACTGTTAGTATTCCATTTCAAAATTCATGGTTTAAATCTGTGAATTTACCTATAGTATAATTATGGAGACTATAAAAGCACATAAATTTACTTTATTTTAAAATTTGATAGTTATGTTCATTTACTAGAAATAAATGTTCAATTACTAGAAATTATGTTCACACATTGGGATATTGACAAAAACAACTTAAATAATTGTAAATGGTGTGTTGAATTTAATCATTTTCAAATATTTAAAAATAATATAATGTAGATATTAATACAAACAGTTTAAAAAAAAAAAATTATATTAATGTGTTAAAAATTTTTGAAGTGACATTTTTGAGAAAATTGTACAACCTTAAGTGTTCATTAACTGGTGTCATCACCTATATAGTACTTCGACAGTCGTCCATAGACATTGAAGTACGAATATAAGGTTATACAATAACATAATTAATCTTTTAAGTTAAATACAGCGACAATATTTACAGTGATCACAGAATTAAATTTGTCTTTTTTGATAATATAAGGTTTAACAATAGGAAGTAAAACAAAGAAGTAAAACAAATACATGCATTAGGTTATACATTAAAAGCATTTGTCATTTTGTTGGGTGTCATTTCAAAAATGTTTCTAAGGGTTTTCAGTTGTGGTTAACATGAATGAAACACAGAGTGGGAACTGAACCAATAATATCACTGTTGAAGGTAGCAGTGCTGTGTAGCAGTGCAGTGCTGTGTTGGCCTCCATGTTGTGGTTTGTATCTCAATATTTCCACACAAAACAGCCTAAAAATACAATATACCAGTTAATTAATTTAATGAATAAGCTTATAGTATAATGTAGTTCTTAAAA
>NC_042493.1:48892357-48892647 GCF_005508785.2 Acyrthosiphon pisum
CTACATACTAGAACACAGATGTTTTGTACGGTTGGGTAAAAATGTTCATTTCAGAATGCGGATAGGTACATTGTACTATTATAATATACATAAAGCATATATTGTAAATATAAGTAGGTATTAGGTATATTCGCACTAATGGACACTGTATTTGTAGTCAACCGCGTGTCACAGGCTATAGCAGTGTTAACAGTAATAGTTATATAATAATGGATAGTGTAAAATCAATAAAACATGTTAATTATATTTATAATTATAGTCGATTTGCATATACAATCCAGCATAAACTA
>NC_042493.1:48892747-48902091 GCF_005508785.2 Acyrthosiphon pisum
GCTAATGTATAACCGCAAAATTCTATTTGCAGTAGTCAGCCACCTTGAATGTGCTTGTTTACCTGCTAAATCTATGGAACATTCACCATTTATTATGCTTACACAAATGTTGAATAAATATTTTTGTTCAGTACTTAAATCAATTGCGGTTTCTAAAAACGGCATATTACCTTTAATAGGTTTAAATTTTTTAACTGGTAACTTATGACAATTCTCTAGTTGTTTTCCCAGTGCTCCAGAAAATCCACGCGGTCCTGAAGTTTTTTCATCTAGATGTTGGAATAAATGACGCAAAGGTAGTTCGTTAGCGTGTAACTGACAAATTACCCATTGTAGTGGTTTATTAAGCTGTTCCTCTATTATCCTAATAACACCCCCTTTACTACCAGTATTTACGACGGTCCCATCACAACCAATCACCAACAATTTTGAAGTACATATGTCGTTTGTTTTTAAATAGCTTATAATACTGTTTTTAATACTTATAGCAGTTCCATTTACAGGAGTACAATGTCCCATAAACCGAGACCCTGGCTCTCTTATGAGTGTAATGTGTTCTTCTGTTATTTTATTACGATAATATTTGTCATCTGTTTTTTGATTTATAAAAGTGTGGTCTTTACGTCCGTCAAAATATAGACTTTTCGGTTGCCTATCAGTTTGTATTTTTAAATCTTGGCGTTTCTTATGTCTCTCTCTCCTTATTTTAATTCTGTCAATCACATGTTGTTTATCATCAGTTTTAATTATTCCAACATCTTGTAGTATTGCACTAGCAATAGTAGCAGCAGTTCGATCAGATATATCAGAAGTGTAAACATATTGCTGCATTGGTACACTATATTAATCAAGAAGATGCTAAGTCTAAAACAGATTTTGAGAAACAATGGGGGAAACCTTCAAGAGCTGGTGATCAAAAATACAAGAAAGGAAAAACAATTTCAGAATTATTTATTCCAAAAAAAAAAGTAAAGCTAATTAATGACCTAATAGAAGTAAATCATATTGAGTTAGGCCGTCTACACACGGAGCTATCCATTAGAAACTAAACGGGTTTGTGATTTAAATTACTTATCGATTACTAACGCATTAGTTACTCGGATCCGCACACGATCATATTGAAAAGTGATCGAAATCACTAGTTTATACTGTTTGGTTATCGAAGGAGGACCTGTATCATCATTTTTTAACACCATGGATGATTCCAGTGATGAAGAAATAGAAAACGAAGAAGATTTTGGGTTCATCCAAACATTGAAAGAAATTTTCACCATCGACTATTATTGCCACGCGAAAATTGAATCTTTCTGATGCAAAATTTTTATGCTTTTATCGCATGTCTAAAGATAGTTATTTACATTTAGTAAAACTGATTTCTCCTGCCATTCACAAAAAAAATACGAATGAGAGAGAGTGTGTAAATGCTGAGGAGCGGATATTAATTACTCTCAGGTAAGAAATTTCTGTTCACATACTCAATAAAAAAAATTAATTATATTCAAATTATAAAAAATTATAAAATATAACCTTTTTAATTATTAAACACTTTTTAATAATAATTTAAAAATAAAATAAATGTAAAAACTACGATTAACTTTCAGACATGTTATTGATTAAATAATTGTGTATTGTATTCCTCTTGGTCATTTACTGCTTCATAAAACATTGCTGTGCTTTGACTGGTTGAGTTTCCTAGTGTGTTTAATTGCGGAGTATTATTCACATTTGCATCCCGAGGTATATACATCATTTCAGAGTGTGTCGAAGGTGTAGATGAGGCTGAAAATGTTTTTGATGGTGTGTACTCGAAACTGTGTGATAAAATGTCATCAACAGACTGCAGGGCTCTTCGCTTGAAAAGTCGTACTCCTTCGTCTGACATTTTGAGAAGATCTGGTAGCATGCTAAGTAAAAACCTTCTGTTTTTGGATCCGGCTTCATATGATCATCTGAATTTAGCGCTCTGGCTTTTTTGGTTTCGAAGTATTCGAGGAATGCTTTATCAACTGGGTTCTTAAAGCCACGTTTTCGGTTTGACAGATTTGATGGAAAAGACTCAGGTTGACTGTGAGTAGTGTTCTTCTTGCTTTGAGACATTTCAGTTGTGTGTAGTGGTGTAGGTGATGGTGACGGTAGAGATGGGGTTGGCGGTTGTTGAAATGAACAATGCGGTTCTAAAACGTTTTCTTCGTTGGCGGTCGAATCATTTTCTTCAGATTCCTTATCTTCTTTTTGTTCTGGTGGTTTGGTAGATTTCTTGAAGGTGCACCTAATGCCTTTATATATGGTAATGTGAATTGCATAGATTCCATTAAATAATATGTCCTCTTTGTTTTCGCTCCTGCGCCACTTGGGGCAGGTTTCATGTTTCGCACAAAAACCACTCGAATATTCTTCCACCTTTCTTTGCATTCCGCCGCTGTCACAAACAAAAATTATTATAGAATTATACAGGGTTTGAAATTCTTTTTAAATATTTTTAAAAACCCAATAAAATTATTAAGTGTAAATTGAAAAAAAGCCATGAACATTTTTGAAATATTGTAAATTATTTTTCAGTTAGAAATTCATAAAAGTTTTATTTTCAAAACTTACATTAGAAATTTTAATAGAAGCTCTGATATTATAATATTTACTATAGAAATTGTCTTAAACCGCCCAATGTATTTTTAACTCTATGTTACAGATACTTAGGTACTGGTGGAACATTTGCATCACTTGCAGTTTATTTCGCTAGAGGGGAGTCCACAGTCGGTGAGATTGTATCGGACACATCAAAATTGATTTGGGAAGTGTTGAAGGACAAATACATGCAGGTACCGAATAGAGAGCAGTGGACAGCAATAGCACAACGTTTTGAGACTCTCTGGAATCTTCCAAACTGCATAGGAGCAATCGATGGCAAACACGTCAGAATTGAGAAGTTTGCGAATAGAGTGGTTCTTCCAATTTTAACTACAAATCATATTAATCGACAGTGTTATTGGCTTGCTGTGATGCTGACGGTTTATTCATAATGATTGAAACGGGTTATGCCGGAAGAAATAGTGATGGAGGTATATTCAGGGCCCCAGCAATAAAATATTGGATACATCGTGGTGAACTTGATATTCCTACCCCCTCACCATTGACTTATGATGAAAACTACAGCTCATTTCCATATTACTTTGTTGCCGATGAAGCATTTCCGTTGTCAAGATATATAATGAGACCTTACCCTCAAAGAGTTTTGGATAATGTAAAAAGAATATATAACTACAGAATTAGCAGAGCAAGGAAAACCATTGAATGTACTATTGGGATGATCTGTGAAAAGTTTGCTGTTTTAAATGGTCCAATTCGCATTAGAGAGTCCGAAAATGTGAACTTCGTCATCAAAGCCACATGCGTTCTCCATAACTATGTACGAAAACTAGAGGGACTTCCATACGTATCTACCTATTCCCAGGACTGTGAACCCAATGACCACATCGATGTAAGAACTACTGCACAAAATATGACAATAAACGAAACCTCTTCTCCAGCCGTACTTAGAAATTATTTAGCAAATTATTTTCTTACCCCACGAGGATCTGTGCCTTGGCGATGGAAATTTGCTATTAACTAACTTACTTATAATTAATTTTGTTCATTTACTAATTACATAATTTTCTTGTTTTCATGTGAGAAATTCATTTTAAACACAAATTAAATGTTTTACGTATTTTTAGTAATAACAGAACTTGTTTTTCTTTAAATTAGTATGATAATTGATAACAATAATCTTCGTAAAAGAAAATAAAATAACAAAATAAATTAAATATTATTATTTTTTTTTTTGAATCAATTGTAGCTATAATATTTAATATATCAATATTGGCACCGATTCACGGTGTTCACTGTTCAGTCCTGTGGAAAACATATATTTAGCTGAAAATAGACAAAATAAAGTTTGTTATAAAAGCATTAAAATAGAGCGTTGCGCGCATGAGTATAACATCGAAAATCGTGAACTTCGCAAGTCTATAACTTCAAAACTAATCATTTCCGAAAATTTATTTTTACACCATCGTTCTAAACTCGTCAAAATACATAGGTTCCAAAAAAAAAAACTCAACATTTCGAGGGGGTGCTAAACTAGATTTGTTCCTAAAAACTATTTCTAATTAATTATATAATTTTAAATTTTGGAAATAATATAAAAACATACCGGGTCTATCATTAATCGAAGTAGAAGATGAAGCGTCTGAAGTATTACATTGTTGATCAACTTAAATAGTTAAAAAAATCATAATAATTAAAATAAAGTATACTAAACATTTTAGAAACTTTATAATTGTTTTTGTATACATACCAATACAACTCTTTACTTTTTTATTAAAAAATCTGTCCAAGTTTCCTTTCTGTCTTTTATGTGTTTTTTTTTTTTACAAGATTCAGTATGTCGATTCCAGTTGGTGTCATTTTGTTTTACACGTTCACGTTTACAATACTCGCATAATATAGGATTCATATTTAAAAAAAAAATTGAACTCAATCAGTTAATAATTTGTTGTTGTGTAAGAATTTTATAAAATGGAAGAAATATATGAAATATATGAAATATATGAAATAAGTTAATTACTTATTAACTACACAAAACCACAGGTGAATAACATTTAAAAAAGCTCTGGGTCAAGAAAACCAGTAGGTACAGAACAAAACGTTATGAATTATGATTATCCATTAATCCAATTTGCTATAGTACTAAACACTTTACAAGTTATAATAATAGAAAATTATAAGCTGTATGTTAGTGTGTTATATCCGATAATGATCGACCATAATATTTTTGTTATAGTAATGGAGTGACGGTGTGTATCGGCGGGTCGCAGGCACAATCGACTGTCGCATATTGGGTTTTCCGTGGTTTTATATAAAAAAGAAAATATGCGAAGCCTAATACTATATTACTGAATGTTTATAATTTTATTATAAAATAATATGTATGATATATTTTATAGTGTTGAGTTTGTATTCTTAATTCTTATTAATATAACTGTTGTTAGATTGGATAAAACAGGACTAATATAACTACGACAGCACACGGCACAGTCACTTGATAGCATATAAGGTTATATAATATATTATATTCATAATAATACTTGTCATGATATTTATGTAGAGATCTTAAAATAAAATTATACACCCACCTGGACCCGACCACCCACCCACCCATTTCAGACATGAAGCAATTGCTTCAAATAATCCTATATCCCGCCGCCACTGCCTACTACCAACTACCAACATATTATTAATTAAAAAAAATATTTGTAATTACGTATTATCATATTTTAATATAACATTAACAGTTAAACGTAAAAGATAAAGCTCGGAAAATTAATATTAATTTAATTTCACTGTATTTATTTTATTTACCATTTATTAGATTTTGCTTATAAGTATTATATTTAAATAAGTAATGATTCAATAACTACAATTCAAGTTTTGTTATAATATAGTTTCTACGATTTATATTGGGACATAAATTTAGGTAAGCAGTATCTTAATTTATAATCGGTAGTTCATAGGTACGCGAGGGTATTGAAAATATTACGGCGGTATTTGTGTATAATGAATTTTAAAATGATACGAACCGTACCGGACGAAGGTTCATAGACAAATAAACGGCGCTCCCGAACAAGCACTCGTCGCCGTCGTCGGCCGGTTGCGAATTGCGAATAGTAGGCGTGACTTAAACGGCGCGCGCTTGCGGATCGTCAAAACACTTAACAGCGCATCCTCTCGGTCGTTGCACGCGTAAATTTTTCGTGACACGTCCTCTTAAGGTGATGATACCAACAAAACGACGTTTAGAATTATAATATATATTAAGACCATTTGTGATTATAAAAATATTTGTAAAAAAGTATTACAAATTAATTATATTTTAAAATACAATTTTATATTGCCTAGTTATTTTATTTATCTAATAAAAGGAATATTGTTTTTTTATTCCTAATAAAAAAAGTAAAACTGATTTAATCATTATTAGATAATAATGATAAAGCTTATTAAGAAATTTGGGGGTCATATCCTTAAACCGAAATGTAATTTTTTATTAGAAACCTACTCCCCCTGAATATGCCACTGCTGTGCACGACCTGCGAATAATGTCTGGACACGCCTATAATTTATAGTAATAGTATTTGAAAACGGAAAATAATATGTTATATTAACCAGCGAACCATCCATATAAACTAAATATTATAGTAAAAAATTAGGTATATTAATTAGACGATCACGACTTGTGAGTGTGTCAAACAGTGTATTAGATTTGTTTAGATTTATACATCTTTTTTTATTTTTGCCAGTATTTAACTCTGTATCCCCACTACACGTTGTTAGTACTTGATACCTACCTATTTGAAATATTCAGTACATGTTCTGTTCATGGTCTTGACAGTTGCCATTTATACCTTTTTTTCTGTACGATTTATTCATTTAAGTTTTTCTATCCAACCTTATTTTTTTTAAGATGTTCAAAAAACGTACTTTGATGCAACTTAAATTAGCCAAAAATGGTCGTCGTATTATCAAACAGTCTAAAAATTGTCTTATTTCTTTGGTGAGTAATTATCTTACAATATTATAAAATGACATTAATTTTTTATATTATAAATTAGAGCAACCCAGAAAGGCCATGGATTATATTTATACTACGTATGAAGAAAGGTCCAATAGTTATGTAATATCCAGGACATGTAAAAAATATTTCGTCCGAAAATCGTAGGCAAGAGGAAAATATATTTCAAAGATGTAATGATAAATGGAGTAATGAATTAAGCAGGGCTTGAAACCGATTGAAAATATTTCGGTTTCAGTTTCAATTTTTCAATATCGGTATTAGGATTTTTCAGATTTTGATTTCTGTTTCAATAAGTAATGGTATAGAAGATTTCGGTTTCAGTTTTTTAACGGTTTATACCGGTATCTGAAACCAGTATCAAAACCGGTTTCAAGTCCTGAAATTAAGTGTTTTTTTAAAATTATTTTTTATTTTTTCATCTATCCTTTAAGGAAACCCTAAGGAAAGTTGTGTCCACGATCCTTTTCGGGAAATGATTATTTTCTCAAATGTGTTTTCCAAAGGTTGATCCTATTGTGTTAAGTGTTCATATATTAACCATGATTTTGAATAGTTTTGGCCACTCTAATATAAATGTTCAAAATTATTTAAATTATGCATGTGGTTTACAAAACCTTTTATTGGAAAAAGAGATATTACCCTTAAACTTGAAAGAAGATAAGTATCAAATATTAATTTTATTATTGACGAATCCTTCAATTAAGGATAACAATAAAATTATTGAATTATATATTAATAATCAGTCTAAGTATCAAAAAAAAATATAAAAATATAAAAAAGGCAGCAATACAAGGTATATAAAATAAAATTGGAAGTACACAAATGCCACTGATGGCATGTCAAAAAAAACTATGCTTTACAACTTTGGATCGTATTAAAGTTTCCGACAATAATTCTAAAAGTAAGTTTTCTCATGTATTAATGTATTATATATTTATATCTATATTATTACTTGGTGAAGGATTTTTTCGCATTATACATTTATTAAATTTTATAAATATATAAATGTATTTGAATTTAGTTGAGTTTGCATATTTGCACTCTTTTAGGTTTAAGTACCTTATCAGCAACTTATAGACAACTATTGCCATGTTGAAACAGTCATAATTAACATTTTACTATGTTAATACATTTTAAAAAGTATAGAATTATTTTTGACAAAGTTATAGGTAAAGTTTTATAGAACCTATTTACCTATGTGATCTACTTTAGTACTTTAATGAGTAATTTGGGCTGAGTAAGAGTATAAAAAAGTGTTGAACATTAGGAAAAGTGTTCATTATATTATTTTTTTTATATATACCAATAAAAAAAATAGTGCATTTTGATACAATGATATAATTATTTATTACACATTTTACGTTGGATTTATTTAAAATATAAAATAGTGTTGGTATGATAATCATAAGATTAAATTTAAACATTATGTACCTACATTATTATTTTGTATTTATTTAGTATATTATAAAAGTTTAAATATTTAAAAACGCTTAGAATTTTGTGAAATATCCTATTTCTAAAAGAATTAGTTTTCTATAAAATGTATTGTTACAGTTAATTAGTAAATAATGTAATTATTTAGTTAGTAATTACAGTTTTTAAAATTTGTCTAGGTAGGTACCTACTCGTATTAGTATTTAGTAGTTAGACTACACCAAAATGGTAAAATTATTATGTTATTTAATAGATGTTGAAATTGAAGATTATGTTAAAATGCCTGTGATAGATTTAAATGAAGAAAATGGTAAATAATTTATTTAAAAATTAAAATATATATATTTATTTTGATAAATATTTTTGTTGATAAATACTGAAAATAGTGAAACTGTTGAAATGTCTGCATCAGTTACGCATGACAATGATAAAGAAGAAAATGGTAAATTATTAATTTTAAACTATAATTTTTTTAAAATAATTTAAATAATCCTTGCTGATAGATACTGAAACTGTTGAAATGTCTGCGTCAGTTACGGATGACAATGTTAAAGAAGAAAATGGTAAATTATTAATTTTAAACTAAAATAAAATAAATAATATATTCAAAATGTATTGATTGTATTATTCTGAATAGATTATATTTTGATTAGTTTTTCAAAGCTTTATTACTGTTAAATGTATTTATTTTCATAGTAAACTTAATAAATTATAATATTTTCAGTTTTAAAATCTGAGATAAATTTTGATGTGCCAACTGTTAGCATAACAGACATAAGTTTTGTAGATCCAAGCTTAGAGCCAGGTAATTAATCTTTTCCGCCTATTAGGCACTGTTAATATTTATTTTATCTATATAAATATTTTTTTAGAAAATGGCAATTTAAATAATTTGTTTGATAATGATCCAGCTCAAATTTGTAACATAACTAATTTAACATTTGCAATTACTTCTAAAATATTAGAACTGTGACCTTGTCAGCCTGAACCTATTGAACTACCTGGTGGGAATTATCCCCAAATCAATGACCATAGGTTTCTGAAAAGTTTATACTATGTAATATTGGCAGATGGGTCAACAGTTAAGGAGATTGGTTGACATATTCCAAATTTAAGACCCGAATGTACTGTATTCATTGTATATTATTCCCTGGACGTGGTAAAGAAAAACCAAACAAATCATGGGTCAAAGATGGTTTCCAAAATTGGTCTTCGTGTACACAAAGCAGGGCTTCAAAACGTTATTATAACGTTATAATTTATAACGCTATAACGGAAAAAAAATGAAAAAAACATAAACGAA
>NC_042493.1:48902851-48911138 GCF_005508785.2 Acyrthosiphon pisum
CAACAAATTCTACTAATTTCTACTTATTTTACTAACAGTGTGGATAATTATGGCACAAATAACAGTAGAATTTATTATAAAAAAAAGTCGAGCGTGTAAGAAGTACGCGGGGATGAAGTTAAACTTCTTTCAGTCATACAACTGATATGAGGTTTTGTAATAATAATAATAATAATAATCTTATGTTAATTAATGGCCGGTAGAATTTTGGGTCAGTTGTTTAAAATAGAATAAACATAAAATACACAATGACAATTTTTATAAAAAATATGAACAATATGTTTATTAATTTAATTAAATACAATGGTAATTATTATAACTTATTGACTAATATATTATTAATAATAATTATAATTACTTAATATCAATGAACTAATTTATAACGATATTTCTTGAATTTGTGCTTCGGGATTTTGTGGTTCTATGGGTACAACTGTAATTATTGGTTTGTGGTAACTGAAATAAGAAATGTAATTTTGTGATTGGACATTATTGAGGTATCTTGTGAATATGGCATCTATAGTGGTGCCGGATCTCGTTGTTGGAATCGTCGGATTATTATTCATAGTTAAATTGAATTTTTGATGTAAAAAATTTGTCAACGGCTGAGATTCTGGACAGTCAAACCTGACATTGAAGTCGCCACTTAAAATAATTGGTATTTTGTCTTCTCCAGTGCCGAGTTCTGAACCACCTACAGGTGTATAAGGCAGCAACGATTTATGCAAAAATCTAATTATATCAGGTATATTGCTGTTTGGTGAAATGTAAACTGCTACGATGAGAATGATTTGTCCGTTTGGTCGTTTACATTCAGCAAAACATATATCACCAATTGATGTTACTAATGCTCCAAAATATTGCGATGGACTAACTTCCACAGACATTCTTGGACTTACAACGTGAATTGTGTCATTAGCATGGTGATAAATCGCTACTCCTCCATGTGATATATTTGGTCGTCTATAACTGATGACACAATTGAAATTTGGGATATTTATATTCTCATCAGTAGTATTAGGAAGTCGATGCTTTTGGTAGACCTCTGAGAAAATTAATACTTTCGAATTTTCCAGGACCGTGTCACAAATATCAGGACAATGAGACTGAATACCTTGGCAGTTGAGACTAAAAAGTGATAGTCCTCCTTTGTGTGCGTTAATGAAATCATTTATCCGTCTGTCAATTGTGACGAGGCGTTGTGCAGAAAGTCTTCTAAATTCATCACGCAGACGTGATGTAGAATCAGTCATTCTCCGTCCATGATAAAATTTGTTGTCATCGTTTTTCGTGATAATGAACAGTCCTTCTAAATTCGTAACACGTGACAAAGCTACGTACAGTAAGGACTGCGAGTGTTTTTTGTCATATTCATACACAATTTGGCCATAGGTACTTCCTTGTGATTTGTGAATTGTTGTTGCACAGGCACAAACCACAGGTATATGATTGCGCTTAACATTAATCGTTTTACTCTGATTCAAGTTGATGGTTGCTGATTTCCTAGAAATTGGAACTGCTGTCCGACTGATGTTATTAGCAACCATATGAGCAGAAACTTTTCTTCTTATTTTTATCCCTATGTTTGGGTTATCAGAAAAATCAAGCCATACAACAGTTACTTCTCCTGCATCATTTCGATCGAGATGAACCAATTTCCCAACAGCACCATTTGCTAAACCATCGGCAACATCAATATTGGTTGTCAATAAGTATAGAATACCCATGACAAAAATTGTTTCATATGGTAATCCACCGGTATCAATCAGTGACATTTTATGAACTTTTTGACGCATAAGTGCGGCTTGATTGTCCGATGAACAACCAATGTAAGTATCTCTGGCTGTTGAAACAACTTTTTCTTCGGCTGAGATTAATATTTGGTGGTTGTATTCATTAACAGATTGATTTGTATTAAATATACGAATCACATCTGGACAGCGAGCATCCACTTCTGCTTTAGTAAAAAATCTTGACTCTATTATTGCTCGTTCATCATCCTCTAGCACATCACCATTACCAATTTTTGTCAAAATTGAAGCAAATTGGACATTTGCCTGCCTCATTACTTGATTCAATTCATAAAATTTTAGGCCTCGCCATAAAATTGGTCCACCTACAAGTGATTTTGTTGGCAAATAGATTGGAGTAGCACGAACTGGCGGAAGCTGACGTAAGTCACCGATAAAAATAACATCGAGTCCTCCAAAGCTATCCTGAAAGTTGCCTGTGATTTGTTGTAATCGTTCGTGAATTTTTTTTAACAATTGAGCGCTAATCATACTGATTTCGTCAATAATGATGACTTTAACGAATCTAAATAATGAATGATACTGCTGACAGACCTCCTGGGACAGTGGTAGCAAAGTATTAATTGATATTTTGAAAGCTGTGTGAACTGTTGTTCCATTTATGGCTACTGCAGCTTTACCAGTTGAAGCACAAGTTATATATGCATTGCAGTAACCATCGTTATTAGTGTAACGATTGTAAATATCCATAAGTAATTTAATTACGAATGTTTTACCACACCCGGCTGGCCCCGTAAAAAATATTTGAAATGGCGGGTGACTTGGTGTCTGAAGATTCGAGATAACCTCCATTAAAAGTCCTCTCTGTTTTTCATTCGCTTTACGCATGAGCTCATAATACACTTCGTATGGCATAAAATTTTCTCGCTTCTTTGCGATAGCACCAAGTTTGTTTAATAAAGCAGAGTGAATATCGCTATTCATTTCAGCATGGGGGTTGTTGTACATTTCTGCAAAAGGATTCGGATCCGGACACATATTGCCTGCTCCATGTGACTCATCATCCTCAAGAAATTCGTCTTCACGACATAAATTTTTGCAAAGTTCCATAGTTTTCTCAATATCCAAAGATCCTTGAAACTCTTTATGGCGATTGAGAATCAGTTGTTCTTGACTGTCATATATTCCGATGAATTTTGTTTCGGCAAGAATTTCTTCGTCTTCATTTCGAAATGGAAAATAAAGAGTAACCATTTCCCTTTTATATTCGTTTAAGTTTTGACTCATATCGTAATTTCTATAACGAATGATCCGAGGCTGTTTTCTTTTTGTATAATTACGATCCGCACGAGCTGTATAATTTGCGACAAATTCAGCCAGCGTAATATCATTCAAGTCTTGGTGCCTTTTTTCGTATTTGTCAAACCAATTTTCTTTCCATATGTCAGTTGAATCAATGTCCATGTTGTCGAGTTCTTTATTGGTTTTTCTTGCGCGTTGTCGTTCATTAGGCCAGACTGTTGGAATGTATACAATAACCTCCGAACTTTTGGACATGGGTTCCCTCAATAAGTACCAGGCAGCTTCTTGACTTGTCATCTCCACACTATTCAGCATATTGACACCAAGATGTCTCGTTATATCAACAATATCAAACTCTGGATGTTCATCCATAGTTTGTATAATTACTCGTTGAAGTTGACTAACACCTCTGTTAGTTTTGTTTACGTACTCAGACACGTAAGTGGCACAAGAATACTCATCAGTAATAAATTGTATATCCATATTGGATTTCATAATATTAAATACAAAAGGATTAAACGGGTTGTGCCATTTTTCTGATGGTTGACGTTTTAAAAATACTCTGGGTCTATTTATTCCTGCTTGGATGATCTTGTGATAATCATCATCAGAAGTAATATTATTTTGTTGATAAAACATATCAATATCAAGATAGTCATTATTTTCAAGATTTTCTCTGATTTTATTATAACGCATTTTATATGTTGAAAATCCCCTCTCTTCTTTTTGCATAGGCATCAATATGATAGTTGATCGGCTGGGCAAAAAAGGCGCTTCAAATCTGCACATTTTTTTATTTCCAACTATGTTTTTATAGCATGTAAATGTGTGCTTATGAGTTTGCAGCTTAATATTACTGGAAGCTTCATTTGCAGATATAGATATTATGCTGTCTATTAATTTTATCGCGTCTGTTTTATTTTCACCAACAACATTGGAAGGAGCATTAGCCAACCACAGTAAAATGTGAGCATGCGGACTTCCTCGATGCTGAAACTCGATTCTTTTAAAGTAATGAGTGACGTGGTGTTTGCCCAGCGGACTATACTTAGGTTCTTTTAGAATATTTATTAAGATATTGACTATTTTGTTGAAATAAATAGCACAAGTCACTGAATCTTCATTAATAAGTTTAGACTTTTCAAGATAATGCAGATCTTCAATAAGTTCATCTGATAATAATACACCATTATTTTTTAATTTATATATGGTTCGAAGCAACCATTTCCAACCAATTTCATTAGCACTCACAGTAAGAAATACCGTCGGCTTTCCAAGTTGTCTGATCATTGCAAACAGATCTTTTTTTCTGTGCATCCAGTACCAAGCTGAATTAGGAATTGATCTCAAAAAAGCTAGGTTGGATTCAACACAACCATTTAGGAAGTTTTCATCCAGGATTTGATCCTTTGTAATTTTTGTGTCATTGCCAATATGTTTGAATGCAACAGTGAGTGAATCACGAACTCTCAATCTCATAATTTTCATGGCCATATATAACAAGTGGTGAACCATTGTACCACGTCGATCAGATCTTCTTAATTCACTGGTGGCTATTGTAAATGCTGTTACATTAACACCTTCGCGAAAAATTCGAAATTCACCAAGATAAATAAGAGGAAAAGACAGCTCTTCAGCATGTTCGTCGAATAATAAACTGTGGGGAATCTGGTCTTGACCTGGTGCGAGGTGTAAAAATTGATCATCATTCCACAAGAGTGTTTGTTGTTGCGCAGTCAGGCTTTCTTCAATTGGAATATTTTCACTGATATTATCTGGACATTTTCCACCACTGTTTTCCATTGTATTAAAAAATGACTCATTGATTTGTATTTCATACGCTCGATAAAGATCAGATGGTACTAGATACTCAAGCCAAGTTTTTATTTTGCGTTTTTGAACAACGTCAGATAAATAACTTGATTTGTGAGTTAGTCTGCGTTTTATGTGAACGTTAATGCAATAGTCATCATCCAAATTCCGAGGAAGACTTTTAACCATGTTATTAACTGAGACAGGTACGTTAATAACTTGACCATAAATACCATACTGGCCAGTAACATGTCGTAGCCTCCTAATGTTCATGAAGGGAAGACGTGGAGAAATTAGTCTTTCTTCAACTAAATTCAAGGTTGGCAGACAGCTAGGTATAGCTGGATATTTGAAACCATTATACGTGGCCATGACTGGAATCTTATCCTTTGTTAATGAGGCTCTACAGGTGTTGCATAGCATAATATCTTTGTTTGGAAAATCTGGTACGATAGTCTTTAAAATAGTCTCGTATTTATTACCAGCAGGTTTCAAATCTTGCTGGAACCATAATCGATCACAAACAGAACATGGATAGCCAAATGGATTATTTATAAATTTATCCTCAAAGTATTTGTGTGCTTGACGAAAACGACGGAAATCACTGTATGGCAGAAGAAGATCATCGTCACTAGTATTATCATCTTCATTATTCATTGACACATCACTCTCACTGGAAGCCTCCCGGTCCTCACCCTCATTCTCACTCAAATATGCATCAACATTATTCGTTTTTTCACTATCTTCATTGAATTGTCTCTGCCTTTGTCTGTTTCGATATTCCTGCATGCGTTGTGCTCCAGTTTTAGGTTGTGATGTCGGTTGTGAAGCATTTACTTGACGTACCCGATAGTCTCGACTACGTTCTGCAGGTGTTTTGCACGTAGGCTGAAGTTGATTATTACATGCGATAGATGCTTGTGAACTTGCTTGATGGACTTGAGCATTAACAACAATTACCCTTGGTTGATTTCTATTAGATTCTTCATCAGAGCTATCATCATTATGAATTGAACGAGAATCAGGATTTCTCCATTGTATAGTTGTTGAATTTTGTTGTTGTGTATCTGAAAAATAATTTTAAAAATAATGTTGACTTTATTTTGAATAATAATGAAATATTATTTTGAATATTTTCAATAATAAGTAAAATTTATTTTAAATAATGATTAAATATTATTGAAATAATAATAGAGTTTAAGAAAGTCGTGTAATAACTATTAAATTACCATTTGAGCTAGGTAATGTTGGACCACTTGTTATTTCATCATTTTCTGGATTTTGCCGTTGAAGTTCTTTTTGTCGTGCCCGGAATTGTCGATTACGTTCCGCTGATGATTTAGGTGCAGGCCGAGATTCATGATTTTCATTTTCTTGCCGAGCTGCTCTTCGACGTGCCCGATAGTCTCGACTACGTTCTGCATGTGTTTTATGCATTGGCTTGAGTCGATTAACATTGACGTTGGGTTGAATTTCATTAGATTGTCCATCAGTACAATTATTATCATCATTTAAAATAGATTCAGGACCCATGCATTGCATCGTTGCTGAATTTTGTTGTTGTGTATCTGAAAAATTTGTATTACAAATAAATTTTGACTTTATTTTGAATAATAATGAAATATTATTTTGAATATTTTCAATAATAAGTAAAATTTATTTTAAATAATGATTAAATATTATTGAAATAATAATAGAGTTTAAGAAAGTCGTGTAATAACTATTAAATTACCATTTAAGCTAGGTAATGTTGGACCACTTGTTATTTCATCATTTTCTGGATTTTGCCGTTGAAGTTCTTTTTGTCGTGCCCGGAATTGTCGATTACGTTCCGCTGATGATTTAGGTGCAGGCCGAGATTCATGATTTTCATTTTCTTGCCGAGCTGCTCTTCGACGTGCCCGATAGTCTCTACTACGTTCTGCATGTGTTTTATGCATTGGCTTGAGTCGATTAACATTGACGTTGGGTTGAATTTCATTAGATTGTCCATCAGTACAATTATTATCACCATTTAAAATAGATTCAGGACCCATGCATTGCATCGTTGCTGAATTTTGTTGTTGTGTATCTGAAAAATTTGTATTACAAATAAATTTTGACTTTATTTTGAATAATAATGAAATATTATTTTGAATATTTTCAATAATAAGTAAAATTTATTTCAAATAATGATTAAATATTATTGAAATAATAATTGTTCCGGCGAGGAAAAATAATTCTAAGTGGACTGTATTTTTTAAATGTTTTTATTTTGATTTAAAGTAAAATATTACAATTTTATTCACAATGGCGTTGAAAGAGTATATCTGTGCAAGTCTGCCCTGGGTGGGTCTTGCTGCAGAAAGCTCCGTTGAACACACTGACTCGATTTTGCGCTCCGCACTCGTATTTATAGCCTGGTGTCGGCCGCCGCAGGAGCCGCCCATGGAAACGTCTGTGGTTGGTGATTGCGCGCGGTCGAACGGCGGCGATAATGCTGGTTGCACGGCGTGCAGGCCGTCACGGCGCGTCACCGACTTGATGTGGCCGGTCTCGTGTTCTGTGACAGACCGGCGGGCGCGCCGTAGCCGGCGTGCAGGCCGCCACGGCGCGTCGCGTCGCCAACTCGATGCGGCCGGTCTCGTGTTCTGTGACAGACCGGCGGGCGCGCCGTAGCCGGCGTGCAGGCCGCCACGGCGCGTCGCGTCGCCAACTCGATGCGGCCGGTCTCGTGTTCTGTGACAGACCGGCGGGCGCGCCGTAGCCGGCGTGCAGGCCGCCACGGCGCGTCGCGTCGCCGTACCTGATTCGTCCGGTCCCGTGTTCTGTGACAGACTGGCGGCGCCCGCCAGTCTGGCGCCAGCCGAGTCAGGAACAGAACACGACACCGACGCTGGGCGGGTCTGCCGCAAATAGTTCGGCAGCTTATTTATTCATTTTTACCGAATACGCGGGTCATCAAGAATATTCGTTTTGAGCAATTTGTAACTGTACAATATTGCAACCGGTGTCCCTTGTGACCGAACCGGTCTGACCCGCGCTTTACATAATACATAGATCCGGCCGATACAGTCGTACGCCTCCCGACGTCAAACGTGCTTGGTGCAGCGTTTTATTCGTGGCTATCGACCCACGATAGTGCCGATCGACTGTATTCCGAATCTCATCATATTATGCAAACAAATAGTTGGCTGACTGTCCATTGTGACATCATTTTTAAAATAACTATATTACCTTTAAGAAGGATGACGATGACATCGGAAAATACTTCGCGTGGCGCGAACAATAATAGAGATTAAGAAAGTCGTATAATAACTATTAAATTACCATTTAAGCTAGGTAATGTTGGACCACTTGTTTTTTCATCATTTTCTGGATTTTGCCGTTGAAGTTCTTTTTGTCGTGCCCAGAATTCTCGATTACGTTCTGCAGATGGTTTT
>NC_042493.1:48913162-48928363 GCF_005508785.2 Acyrthosiphon pisum
GAAATTAGCTTGTTTGCGAAACGGTTCGCGGCGAATCGGTCGCGGCGAAATGTCCTAGACCCTTAAACACTAAAATTGTATAACGTTTAAATAACCAAAAACGGAAAAACGATATTTTATTTTAGAATTTAAGCCCTGACACAAAGTATTATAAGTCATGAAACATCTTCGTCACACATTTACTCTTCACTAAAATTAAAATTAAGACATTTTTCATTACCGTTAATTCCTAGTCTTACAATAAAAAGAAAAGAACATGTTTATGCAAATAGAGAAATTGTAAAACAATTGATTGACATAACATTATACATAGGTTGACATAACTTAGCGTTCAGAGGACATAGAGAAAATTGGCACTGTAGTTTAAGGGGAAACTTTAAAGATTTATGTTCTTTACTGTCAAAACATTCACCTACAATGGCAAATTACATGGGTCAACTTGAATGGAAAGGAATAAAAAGCCACAGTATTCTTTTATTTTGTGGCGTCGACAAAATGATCTAATTGATTCAATATCATATTATATAAAACATAAGGTAACTAACAGTATTAAAAAAACAAGGTTCTTTAGCATAGCAATAGATTCCACTTTTGACGTCTCTCACAGAGAACAGGTTTCTTTTATAGTAAGATACATTGATGATGATAGTTGTAATATTCAAGAAAGATTAATAGGACTGAGAGATACTCCAAAAACCACAGGCTATAATTTATTTCAAATTTTTAAAGAAGTGTGCAGTTCAAATGGTTTAAATTAGACAGAAAATCTAATTGGCCAATCCTATGATGGAGCATCTAATACGAGAATATATATTACCTTCAAATATAAACCTTCAAATATATATAAGATATGAAAATCCACAGGCAACTTATATTTGGTGTTGTAGCCATCATTTGAATTTGGTTGTTGTGGTTGCTGTTTCAGAAGCTTTGAACGCAGTTGATCTCTTTGGTAACATTGAAAGACTATATGATTTCATATCAAGTAGCAAGTTTCGAAGTGCTATGTATGAACAGAAACAAAGAGAATTATACCCTGGAAAACCAGTTCGTAAACTTAAAAGAGTGTCTACAACCAGATGGATGTCGCATAAATCTGCTCTTGATGTTGTATTAAATACATACATAGCTATAACAGAAACCTTGGGAAACATTAGAGAAGAAAGTTCTGACAAAAAAGCAGCTTCAGAAATTAATAGATTTTTATTGTATTTACAGTCCATAAGATTGATATACAGTGCGTTCTGCTTTCAAAAAATTTTAAGCATACTTGAACCAGTCTCCAGTTATTACAAAAAAAAAGATTTTGACTTACTGGCTGTCTCATATTTAATCAAACAAAAATATGAATAACTAGTACTAATTCGATGTGAAACGGGATTAAACAAAATTCTCTCAGAAGCAGACAAATTTATCACCTTAATATCAGAGTCATTTTATATTACACCTCTTCCAAACAATCGTTTAAGGAAGAAAAAGATATTACCAGGTGAAAAAGCTATGGATGAACTGATAACTGACCCATTAGTTCATTTTAAAATAAATACCTTTTATAATACGTTAGATATTACTATCTCAGAAATAAAAAGAAGATTTTTTGGTGACGGTGTTGACAATATCCAACAAACTTGATTATTTAAAGATCTCTCATTAATGACTCAAAAAAGAATGAAAGAAACTAAAAAGGATGATAGAAAATTCCAAAAGATGCATTCGAAGTATTTAATAATATTTATGGGAGATTCATCAATAATAACGTTAGTAAACTTAAAGAAGAGTACATTAATTTTAGTAGCTGTTTTGAAGAATTTCTTATCACTGAAAAGTTACGTGATTTACTTCATAAACAATATGATGAAGATTCAGGGATTAAGGGAATCAAATACATCTGACGAAGACGATGATTATTAACAGGTTGACTGCCACGACTATTTTTACATACTTGGTAAAATGTTCATGTGACACATATATGGGTCACACTTGATTTGCAGTTTTTTTTCCGTGACCCTTATGTGTGTCACACAATACATTTCGTATTTTTATCGTGTCTCACCGGTGAGTCATGTTTTCAGTATTTTTATTATCAATTTTTTATCAGCAAAATTTTATAAATATTTCACCACTGATAGCGCATGGAGATTATAATTTTTTTCGACATCACAAAATTAATTTATATTGCTCACTTATAATCTCCTTATAAATAAATGTATTTAATATCACTGTTAAAATATGTCATATGATTATTTAACACTAAGATATAGATAAGAATGTGTTATTTAAGCGTGACCCGTATTAGTGTCTCACCATATCATATAAATAAAATAAGTCAAAATGTTAAATAACAACGGTTATTATTATTAATTATTTTTATTTTGTTATACTCTTATTTATTTTTAATATTTTTATTATATATTAATATTCATAAATATGAATTCCAATGATATTTTTGATGCCCTCAATGAGAGTTATGACGAGTCATTATTTTCAATGGACGATACTGACTCTGATCCAAATTTTAATCCTGTAGGAATCAGTGATTCAGATATAGATCCAGAAGGCATTTCAGAGGTATAATTTTATTTTTAAGAAGATGAATTATTTTGTTATCTATATTACTAAAATTTGTTTTTAGGGTGACTTAAATGTTGATATACCAACCCAAACATCAACAAATATTCTACCAGATTTAAAAAATTTGACATGGGGCCCAGCAGATAATGATTTACATGATTTTACATTTAATCCTGATGGATTAGATATTGGAATTAATGATGATATTTTATGTACACTTAACAACGGAACACCTATTGATTTTTATTATTTATTTATTGATGATGAAGTTATATCATTAATTGTCACTGAAACAAACAAGTATGCAAATAAAAAGTTAGCTTCACCAAACATAAAAAGACATTCTAGATTACAAAAATGGATTGACACCAACGAATCAGAAATAAAAAATTTCCTTGGAATCATAATGTATATGGGTACAGTAAACATGCCAACTATTGCTAGTTATTGGACATCGTCTCATTTGCTAACTTCTCACTTAAGCCATATTATGAGTCGTAACCGATTTGAACTACTATTATCTCACATACATTTTCAAAATAATGATGTCGCTAACCTAAATAACAGACTTTATAAGATTCAAAATATTTTAGATTTGTTAAATCAAAAATTTAAACAATGGGTTATTCCATCACATGATATGTGTATTGATGAATCAATGATAGCTTTTCAAGGTCGCCTTGTTTTTAAACAATATATTCAAACAAAACGATATAGGTATGGAGTTAAAGTTTTTAAACTGTGTGTTAGTCCATGCTACACACTCAAGTTCAAGATTTATTCTGGTAAAGAATCTGTGGTTGACAAAAATGATAGTGTTTCTTCCAGAATTGTTATGAACCTTGTAGATGAGTATTTAGATCTTGGGCGCACACTTTATGTAGACAATTGGTATACTAGTGTTTCCTTAGCACATCAACTTCTTGAACGAAAAACACATTTAGTTGGAACACTCCGTTCAAATAGAAAGTATAATCCTGACTATGTTATCAAAAAAAAATTAAAAAAGGGTCAAGTAATAGCTCAAAAAAGTTCATCTAAAGTTATGGTATTAAAATTTAAAGATAAAAGAGATTTACACATGTTAAGCACAAAACATACAGATAATATGGTTATGGTTCCAAGAAGAGAAAATAAATCAAAGCCAGAAGTAGTATTAGATTATAACAGATGTAAGTCTTTTATTGATCTTTCTGATCAAATGGCTTCATATGGCTCACCTCTTAGAAAATCATTAAAATGGTATCGTAAAGTATTTGAACTTCTTCTGAATACATCAGTTGTAAATGCTTTATGTTTGTTTCAAAAAACAACTGCAACACGCATTAAGATAACTGATTTTAGATCAAATTTGATAAAATATCTGACATTCAAACCCAATATGAATCAAGAACTATCAAACAAACATGTACTCACAACAGCCAAAAGAAACAGATGTGTTCAATGTTACTTGAATATTGCTCAAGAAAAAGGAAGAAAATATTCTCAAAGTCATTGCAAAAAAGTCACAACAAAATGTTTTATTTGCAACAAACAATTATGTGTTCCTTGCTTTTTTGTATTACACAAAACATAGACTGATTATTATTACCTACCTAAACTGTTAAATTATTATACTATTATTATGTTGTAATGTTTTTTTTTATGAAACAAGACTATTTACTAAACTAACAGTTAATATTATTTTATTTTATTTTTTATTGTTATTATTATGTTAATTTAAGTTGATTTTTTATGAAACAAGACTGTTTACAATAACAAAGAATTAATATTGTTTTATTTTAGTTTATTTTATACTGTTATTATAATGTTATGTTGCTTTTATTATGAAATAAGACTTAACAAAGAGTTAATATTATTTGTTTAATTTTTAAATTGATTTTTATATTGTTATTACACTATGTTACTTATATTATGAAACAAGTTATCAATTACTATACAAATAAAGTGAATTTGTAAAATGTGTTTTTGTTTTATTTTATTATATTACCTACTTTTTTCATTGAGGGATCATTAAAGTCTTGCCAAAAAGTTTGTGTGACACACCCGTGGGTCACACCAAAAAATGGTTAAATTCTATATTAGAACACCATAAACTATATAATACCTATTTTACAAAAAATTATCAAAAAATTATTTGACAAGTTATGACAAAAACAGAATTAACAAAATCATTAATTATCTCAAAAACATTTTGACAAACATCATATGACCCACATAAGGGTCTCGTGGCAGTCAACCTGTTAAATTAAATAAAGTGTCGAAAATAATGCAAGTCTATTTCCAATATTTCGGTTTGTACAAATATTGATTATTCTAATAGCTATTAATATATTACCTACATTTATAGTAAATATAAAAATGTATATGTAATTTGATTAATTGAATGGTTTTAATTTTTAGAGTTTTTGTTAATAATAATCTCCAATCAATATTTCCTAATATTTACATATCTTTAAAAATATGTCTCACATTACCAATTGGAAGTGTTGCCACAGAAAGGAGTTTTTCTAAGTTGAAAATAATAAAAAATCATCTTAGATCAACCATGGCCAATACGATATTGGAAGGACTTATGATAATATCATGTGAACATGATATTCAAATAAATTATGATGAAGTTATAGATATATTTTGTAAAACAAGTCAACACATATTTAATGCCTTAAATTAAATCACCTATCAAAATTATTGTTTGTTGTATTATTATCTTTGAAATCTTTATAATTAATAAGTTATTGTAATTGAAAAACTGCCCTGATAAATCCAAACCTGAAACCAGTGAAGATTTTTATTTTTATAAAATTTTTAATTCAAAGCCCCATTAAAAAAATGTGGGCCAGGAATTTGCATTAGTTTAAAATTTATTCAAGGTAACAGCATGGAAATGCATTTGGAAAAAAAATTAATTCAATCAAATAAATATGGATGTAGACCAAAATAAACATGGATGTAGACCAAAATAAACATGGATGCAGACCAAAATAAATTTGGGGACCCTATAGTTTTAACTGCACTGGTTCTTGGAAAACCTGTGGGCGCCACTGAATACAAATGCTGGGAAAAATGTTAGCTTATCTGAAGAAAACCTCCATTCCCCAGGAAAAAGATTAAAAATGGTACCTAAATATAGTGAATAATTAATTTCATATCATATATTCAGTATTCATATACAATTTATTGAAATTATATTTATATTAATTTAATATCATTAAATATTTCAGGATATTTTGTTAAATACTTCTAACTTAATTCAAAGTGAAAATTCTGCAACTAGTTACCTACGTTAAATAAATAATAGTTAATGTTCTGGTAAATATGTGTAATATAAAAGTGATAAATATGTGTTTAAACATACAAATACAAATATAAATAGTACATATTATAAAAATCTAAATGGCAGCTGTTATATAAATTTTATAAAATAAAAGAATTGTTGTATTTTATGTATTCATATATTCTTTAAGAAATTTATAAATATTTTATTGAAGATAGTCTGTAAGTAATTATTACCCTATTAATTATAGTGCATATTCATATTATATACCAATTATCAATATATACCTACAATATGGCAATATGTATTTAAGCTTTTAAGAGGCCGTCCTAGTAAAAGTGAAACGAATGCAAAGCTCAAGAGATGGCGTTGTGCGTCGTATCGCCGCCGTCGCGGTAGGCCGTAACCACGCCCATCGTGTACGCGACGGGGTCCGCTTGTTGTAATCGCCAGTGTTGCCAGGTTGGGCGATTTTTCGCCAATTGGGCTATCTTTGTGTGTCTGCCGGCGACGAAAAATATGCATTGGCGATCGGTCGCCGATTGGGCTACTTTACCAATAGTATGCAGGCGATTTTGGCGATTGTAAAATAAATATATTTTTTTTTTTTTTGTTGATCTTTAATATTATATTTTAAAACATCGGCTTATATTATAGCCGTATCAAGTTTAACATAAATAATTATCACGGTTAAATATTATTGATAATTAAATTGATGGGCGGAGCAAACGTTGATATGACTGGCAGTCAGTGGTAACTGTGGTTTTTACCCTGAATATCTGATAGTGAATTTTATTAATATATTAATTGATATAAATCACGGTTTAAAATATAAGGTTCTATGCATAATATGATAGTATATCAACATTTCCCGCATAAATTTAAATAATATTATAAATTATTATTTATTTTAAATAATCATAGGCCCAAAATGTCATACTTTGTTTTTTGTATTGGTAAATTGGTTGAATTACAGATTAATGTACAATTGTTTGTAATGGTATTTTTATATACCATTACAAGAATGTTTTAATATAACTGGATTTAGACCATCGTTTTCTGAACTTCAAATATTTAAAGAGCTGAGTAATTTTGCACTTCGAGTTTTGACATTACCCGTATCTAATGCAGTTGTAGAGAGATGAATACGACTAAAACCAAATTGAGAAATAGAATGTCTATGGACATGTTAGTAGCTTTAATAAGAATAAAAATTCATTGTAGAGTTAAAAAAATGTGCTGTATAAATTTTAAACCTACCAAAGAAATGCTAAATGTATTTAACAATAGTATGTATGATTATGATCGTCAAACTGAAACAGTTGCATCCGTTGATGACATGACAGATATATTTGAAACTGTAACTCTGTTTAATACAGATGATCTTTAAATCTGTGTACCAATTGCTTTAACTTGAGACGCATAGTTTTATTGATTACAGTAGTATACTAGAAAGCATTATATATTTTAAGATTAGTTATTTTTTTTAAATTTACTATTCAAACTTAAGACTATACATTGTAGATGTGTGATACAAGTGATATTTGACTATAACATGGTTTATTTTTACATTACTATTATTTATTTGTACTTATTATGTATTACATTGACTTAAGAAACAGATTACTTTAAATTAAAAATCTTTTATACCTACTTATGGTTTTAGGTTTCAATTATATTTGTATTTCTATAGAATCTTTTGTTATTTTCAGTTTGGCTCCAAGCTCAAATCCTTGATTTAAATACCTATTCATATCATTTTTTAATGTTTCTTCAGTATTTTAAAGAAAAAGTTAACTAGCTGAGCTATTTTAACACAAAATGTAATTGTTAATTTAATTGAGAAACCAGCCAAATCAGCCAATATGTTCAATACTTCAATGTTGTGGTATCTGCAGAATAGTGTAAGTGTTTACTGTTAAGACTTTAGACAGAACTCCTATCACAGAAAATAGCAACATTAATTTTTTTATGATGGCGATTTGGGCTACTTTTTAAACCACTAGATGGCGGCGATTTGGGCGATTTGGGGATACAATATTTGCGATATTGAATAATGGAAACCTGGCAACACTGGTAATCGCAGGAGAGGTACATTATTATTTCACGGACGGTTGTACAGGACGTTTCGCGTCATTACAGACCGTTGCGTAAATTGTCACCTATGAATTCTACATTGTGCGCTGCCTCCTAGCTCACAAGTCGCAAACCTACTTTTTAATTAAAGCTCCTGTTTGCTTAAAAATTCGATTTATATTTCTAACCCAATTATCTACTTTTTAAAATACAAGTAAAATAATAATTTTATTAGAATTAAATAGATTTTTTAGTAAAAGTGTAACGTATTTTACGTTAATCAAACTTAACCTTTAAAGTGAAATGCTTGTTTGCTAAACGACTTCGTAAGATAACTAAAAAGTTAACATAATGTAATAAATTAAACGATGTATTTTTCGTAAATCGTATTTATAATAGAATAAAATATTATACTTCTATACAGTACTATTTAATATTACAATTTATTTCAAATTTTTTTTTATGTTGTTTTTTGTTTTAATATTTTCCAAAATGTATTCAGGATCTTTTATATCATCTACTAGCAAACGTTTTCCATACTGAGGATTGATTATCTCTGGTAGTAAGCATTCCATGTAAAAACTTAAAAAAAAGTCCAATGAATGTACAATTAATAAACAAGTAACTGATACACAGACCTTGAAATTAAAACTTAAGAATTTTTAAAACTTACATTTTTAACTTGTCAATCATTTTGTTGTCCCAGAAAGATTTATCGTAATTTATTAATTGTATTTCCGTCCAATTTTTTGAGTGGACGACGAAATAACAGAATTTTCGTTTAGAAATGTGCATTTGTCCCTGGACTTGATAATAATAATGATGATCAATTTTTAATTCCATCGCTCCATTGTCATTGAGACGACAAAATAATAGCCATACAAAAAATGTATTATAACAAAATATTATAAAAAAATAATGAAAACCTTTTACACTTCTTTGCACTAAACTTCTCTAATATTTTAAAAATTCAATTGATTATAGATTTGGTAGATTTTATAATATTATATTATTATAGTTACTCACTTTTTTACTGTTTATCGCTTCCGAAAATGTAATTGAATCTCTGACTGCAAACGGACATTTGATTTCAACTACGAAATCATCATCAATTATACCATCTGTGATGTATTATACAAAAAAAATGTATTAATTAGTATTTTAATGTTTATTTTGGATTTTGATAAAATATCTATAGTCCAGTCAAATTAGACAAAAAACTTACAAAGATCTCTGTTTTTCCTCATTTTAGAAACACGATTTGATCACTTTGTGTAGTACTCAGTGTCAACAAAAGCACAATTAAATCGATGTCTTCTCCGATTACGATAACTTTTCGATAATTCTGAGTTTTTTGAATAGATGTCTGTACAATAAGTGTATCAGCATCGTCCTCAGCTTGAATTACACCAACGCCAGAGTTTAAAAACTTCTCCGTCAATATCGCTATTAAACGAATTTTGTTTTGGTTGTTGGATAAACATTTTTCCTGTGACGTTTGCACATCCATAGACTCGTTTATGAATACGTCAGTGCTTTTATTGATGTTTTGTCGCCGATGTCTTTCTGCACTTTTAATATTACTGTTACTATTTGTATATCCATCAAAGATAACTATACAATTAGCCCCATAGTGTCTTTTTACATAAGTTAAATAACATTAAAAAATACTCCCGTACTTCACATTTGAAGGCCAAACAACACGGTGCATTAAAAATCCACCATCAACAACAATTGCAATATTCTCATCTAAAATATTGAACGTGTTTGGTGAAGATGGGAAAATATTATATAATATTGATTTTTTTGTTTTTCTCATTTGACCCGTTTCGTCAAACAATGAGAGAGGCATAGGTGCTAGCTCATACTTAAAACATTCTTTAAGTTCTTCATCTGATTTAACTTTCAACATGATTCGTTGAAAGAGTAACAGAGGGTCAATTGGAATAATATCTTCTCTGATAAAAATGCTGGTCTTATTTGAATACTCCAACGAGACTACGCGATTCATTCTTTTCAACTTAACGTCACTTACATTTTCACCTATAATACTGCATACAATTTGCTCACCTACTTGTTGTGCTTTGTAACAGTTAACTTCTTCATATCCTACAACACCCGTGGATAGTGACATAAGTTCATTTAATTCAGGAAAAGGATAATGTGTTTTTAACCATGATGTAATTTTATCGGAATGTTCACAATCAATTTTTATTCGGGAATCCCGTTGGTCGACATGTTGTTCTGAAGCATTATTGAAAACGTTGGAAAATTTTTCTATTTGGTTATTGATGGAAGTTGCAATTGGAGTACCTAGGAGCCAGCGATTAAGTACACTAACTTGGAGACCTCGACCACTTACCAAACCACCGGATGCTTTCATAGATCGCATTAAACTTTGTTTTATTGTCATATCAGTCCACGTTCCACACCAAAATTTACTTGACCTTTTTATAGTAAAGTAACCTTCTTGACAAAATTTATGAAATTCTATCGGACACATATGATGTTGTAGCTGATACATATCTCGAAGATAAATATGAGCCGATTTGGCATACTGAAAATGACCAGAAGAATGGAAAAACGGAATCATTTTTTCTACACACTCCAAGTGGAGATACCAATTTCCCATACGTTCCGCACAAATAAAATGACGTAAAAGATGAACTTGATAAAAATATTGTATCCAAAGCGTGGATGTCTTACCTCTGGATGCAATATCTTTAATTTTATTTTCTAATTTATTCATACATTCTTGTAATATGCTTTGTTTATTTATATCTTCTAAAGTCACAGTGGTAAAATCTGTACTTAAAATGTGTTGTTTTAGAGTTATTTTGAATTCTTCCGTCAAATCAAGTTCGTCCAAAATTAATTTTCCAAGGCAGAGCTGGGTTAACATATGCGCCCGTACAGCTCTAGAATATGCATGTCCAGTTATCATTTTTTCAATCGAATTAGCTGCATATATTGTATTCCATAATTCTTTTAGACCACTTCCAGCCATTATGTAACCAATTGTGCCCATAAACGACATTAAAAGATGAAAACCACCAAGACGTACTACAATTTGGGGTTCAGATTTTGATTGTTCAACAATATTTCGAGCTTTGATATATAAGGGTTGATCAAAAGTCACGAAACACGTTTGAAGACCCAATTTCTTACTTTCGCTCGCCGCGTAAATTAAAACTGAATTTATACAGTCGAGAGAACTTGGTGGTAAGTTAACAAATGGTAAATAATTTATATGAGCTCTTTGATATTCCTGAGAGTCAGTAATAGCCTCCATAAACCCATTCCAACCGGGAAATTTTGGAACACCAAGCCAATGAGCACACATCCAAAATAATTCATCGAAAGACAAAGCCGAAGTATGATTTAATATTGGTCTAATATTGTCGAAATCATGTAATACAATTTTTGAATTTGTATTGTCTGATTTCTCAAAAGAAATAATTGGAATCGATGCAACATTGCTTATTGTTTCTGCAGTGATAGCTGTTTTTACTTTGTTTATACGTTGGTTCAAACATACGGCATCTGCGGGAACAACACATTGAATTCCGCCCATTTAGTGAAAGGTATAATACCTCTATTGTACTGATATTAAAATCAGCATTATCAAAAACAAATTGTGAAAAACTATTTCTGGCAACTTGGGGTTGTGGATAAAGTAATGAAGATGACTCAAAAACATACACGTCGTTATAAGAAGCACAAAATCCAAAACTTGAAAAAATATCTACCGCCTGTTTGGTTCCAAAATGTCTGTGTAAATAAAGACCTAGACTTAACAAAATTGTAGAGTTAAATGATCGAGGTCTACAACAACTTATAATACTATGCGCTAATGCTATTTATTTATTTCCATATTTATTTTTTGTTGATTTCTTATTTTTACCACAGACTTTAGATAAAAAAACCAGTAAAGTTTTGGGCACATCTGTTTCTACATTTGTCAAAAACTGATTAGGCGGGGGAAAATATTCAAGATCATATGGTATTGATCTGATATCTTCACGTATTATAGTAGCAGCTGTTTCTACAATTCTTAATCGTTCTTCTTTCGTATCACTTTTTTTAGAATCATACCACGCATTCGTCAATACTTTATACCCCGTGTTTTTGAAACAAACTACTGATTTTTTTCCATGAGCTGAGGTTATAAGTATATCATCACCGTACTTTTCTTTTAATTTATTTCTTAAAGTTTTTTCTTCACATAGCCCTTCCATCTTATCAAACAACATCTTCATACTAAATTGGCATTCATTTTCGTTTTCAATAAAATCGTACAAATTGGAAAAAGCATTTGCCAACCGTTCGTCATGCGGTCGCCCCCTTTTTCTATTTTCGATAGATGGAAACTGATTGCAAAATTTTCGTTCACAAGCCTTATGGTATTTTGCCTCTTCAGCAACTAAACAAATAACACTATTTATCCGCCTAAGTACTTCTTTAGCCCAATCGTCACCTCTTTTATTCGCCACATCCAAAATTGATTGTTTGAAATGGAGTGTAGAAACATTAACGACAGTATCACGGCGGTCTTTATTTAATTTCATTTCTAACTCTTTTGAACGTGGGTGATCGCAAAATAAACAATTTTCTTTAAATTTAGATAAATATTTAGAACGTAACTAACCTTTTACTGGAGATGACGGAGTTCCAGGTTCATTTTGATCGTTAACACGTTTTTGAATGGTTTGAGGTCGTGTGTAGTTTTTGCGACAAACAATATGAACTTTAACACTTTCTAAACCAACTAACAATTTCCATTTATCATCATGTCGTGCTTTACTTGAGTTTATTAAAGTCATTACACCTTTTTGTTTCAGTATGACGCACTCACTTTCGACATTTAACTCGGTATCGCAAATAAAACAAGAATTAGCCATTACAACAATTATATTAGGAAAAACGTTTTGCAACTGAAAAATATTAATTCTATAATACACGTTATGTTATAACGTAGCTGCACACAACGAACTGTACGACGTGTACATTAATTGGTAGTTACTGGACATGAATAATTCGCATGGACGAAAAACTGAGATTAGATAAAATCAATTATACCGTTCAAAAGACTATAAATATCAGATAACTGTATGCTCCTTTCCAGACATTCTAAATTTAGAATTATACCGTTCAAAAACGCTAATCGTATAATACACTAACCACTAACGTATCATCTTAATCTATTAATTTATTGTCTGATAAAAGTCAATAGTTGTTGACGTATAGATTAATGTGTACAAAAATTCAGCTATCGCTGAACTCATTAGACTACCTATATTATTATTTTACAAAAGTGTTAAATATTCTAGAATCGCAAATAACAATAGCACACCGCCATAAATATCAAAAAATGTCGAAACTACGGTAATGTATATAAAAAAAAATAAAAATCAGAATCTTATGTAAAATTATTAGGTCTTCAATTTTTGTGTAGGTTATTTTGACGTACAAATAGAAGTTTTTGCTAAAAACTAAAAAAACTAAAAAAATTTTTACTTACCGCTATTCCGTTATCATTTAAGTATACAAAATGACATATTTCTATGGACAATTTTACGGCCTTTAATTTTTGTTCTATACTTTTTAGCCGTAAGTCTAAAATTAAACAAGTTATAGTGTAAAATTGAAAAGAGGGTACGCACCCCCTTTTTAAGGGATGGAGAGCTATGCACAAGGGGTATGTCTGGGGACTTTTAGTATGTCAATCAGTAAGCTATGAACTGAAAGTGTACCAAAATTCAGCTTTCGAGGAATTAGTTCCAATCTTTTTCCTAATTTGACTGGACTACTAATGTATTATGGCGATACAGGGCCCGTATCACCACTTTGCTCCCACTCCACTCGTTACCATCCGCTGCGCGGTACCAATTATTTTTTATTTGTGATTTATTTTATTTATACAACTTCCGTGATTTTTATATTTATATTCTTTTGTAACTCGATCTCGCGTCTCCCATTGGCGACGCCATGCCACTCGTCCCACGACAAGTACGACGTGGCCGTACCACCGGCCGGCTTCGCTCTCTTTGCTCACAGCCCTCGACCGAGCCACATGCGTACACAGTAATTCGCTCTCTCCCGACGTCATGTCTCCCGACGCACCGACCAGCCGAATAGCGATACGACCTCGTACGGTCATCGCAGCGACCTCCGCTCGTCTCGCCTCCGGACCCATGTCCCGACGGCGACCCGTCTCCTCGACGTACCTAACGCTCTCTCGATCGCGAGTGCATCGAGCACCCACGATTCCGTCGACACGAACGACCACGCGACCGCTCTAACATGTACCTACTTATTCTCGTACTGCGTACGACCAACGTGCATGTTATGAAACTCTTACAATAAACGATCTCGACGCAACGCGTCACATAAATACAGTGTTCAATTTATTCACTATTTATTCACTTATACCTGTGTACCCACGAATTAAGATATACAGGATACACAACGAGAGCCTGTTATCAACAAATTATTGTTTCTGACGATTCTTGTTCATCGAATTGACACAGAGCGCTAATACTAATCAGCGGCAAAGTTTTGAACTAATCCAAATTTATAAATATTTATAAATATTGGCATTTTGGCGGTATTTATTTTTCACTTTTTTCTTGTTATTAATTTAATTTGAATTTTGATTCGAATTAAGCTATAAGAGGTATGCAATTTGTGTTTTTGAGTTCTTTTTCAGTGTCTAGACTAATAGATATTACTATATTATTAATACTTCTTATAAAAAAAGGTAGGTAACTAATTAATATTAGTATGTCTGCTAAATGTTGCGTACCAAATTGCCAGTCATTGGCAAAATCAAGATTTGGTGTCCCAAAAAGTTCTATTATTGTCTGGGAGAGGGAGATTGGTATTTCCCTGAGTGCAAAGTCTAAAGTTTGTAGTGCACATTTTGAAAAGGAGGATATAATAGATACCTGGGAGTCTGGTACAGGAAGTAGTAAGTATTCGGTAAGTATTTGTTCCAAAAATACAATAAATAATGTTCAGATTTAAAAATTGGTAATATAGTTTTTAGTGTAACTATACCTAATAATTGTTTACAGATAATATGTCTAAAGAGACTTCGTCTGAAAATTGGAGCTGTTCCCAAACTGTTACTAAAAAAAAATCAGTGTAACCTAGGGTCAATTGAAGTTATCTGTGATACTGATACCAAATTACTTGGAAACAAAGTACTTATGAATTTATTAATTTTGTTTTCTTAAATAATAAAAGTGTCTATCTAAAATTAAAAAAATATTTTT
>NC_042493.1:48928413-48933754 GCF_005508785.2 Acyrthosiphon pisum
ATTTGACTGGACTACTAATGATTTTCAGAATTATACATTACCTGGAGTTGTTGCTAAGTAAGGAAAATGTCATCAATGATAAGTCCACATGGATTGACTTTGCATTTTAATATGTTTTCCAACGCAACAATAGCTTCTGGTTCGGTGGCTTTACCATAATCAGTTGCCTTTGAAAAAAAAGTTCGGAATAATATATCGTACACTGTTTTTTTACAAGACGTGGTTGGTTGTAATTTACAAACACGACCAAAATTTGATGTTGTAAGTCTATTTCTTCGTTCAAAATGCCAAATTTGAGAGTTAGCCTGTTGTCTAGTTAGTGTTTCAATATTTAAACGACTTAGTGATGGTCAAACCAAGACCAAGACCAAGACTATGGCAGTCTTGGTCTTGGTCTTGGTCTTGCAGACTCACTCTTGGTCTTGGTCTTGCAGACCCGTTTATAGTCTTGGTCTTGGTCTTGGTCTTGCACCCCAAGTCTTGGTCTTGCTGCAAGACTCTTGCAATATTAAAAAAAATTTTTTTCCCTATTTATGCTATGAGTTTGTAGAATTTGTTAATTGTTATTTGTTTATTATCTCTAAGATATAATTATATTAGTACATAGTTATATCAGTTATATATATATAGAGAGAGAGAGCTTATCTTATATATAAAATTCTAACATAACAGTTATTTCATTTTGCACTTTTTTTAAAAAAATATTATGTTTATTGTTTTCATAATAATAATAAACTTTTTATAAATGTATTTTGTAAGTTTCTATTCAATAAAGTTACTAGTCAATCTAGATTGTGCAGCTTGGATCAAATCTGCAAGCCAACACTCGACAAAAAAAATATTTATATGATGTTTAATGTTTATTAATTAATAATAATAAATATTTCCAATAGACCATTATATTATAATCTAAAAATCTTATTAATTTTATTTTTTAAGTAAGTTGTTACTTGGTTGAATGTTTATTGAACCAGATAACAAATATATAGTACCTAATTATCAATTTATTATGGTTAATTTAAAAAGAATATTACATTTTTCAAAAGTTATAGGTATTTGTTATAACTTACAAGTTATAAGTAAAAATAATTAGAATATTTACTTTAAAATTTAACAATCGTCAATCATAATTAAACTATTCTTTATGCATATATTTACTAGTAGTATTCAATTTATAAATTCCTTTTGATATAATATATTGATGATAGACCAATCCTGTAAAAACAATTTAAATAATGATTTTAATAGTAATTATAATATATTATAAGATAATATAGTCTAAAAATTATTTTACATATTTAATTTAAAAAAAAAAAAATGTTGCTTCAAAATTCTAAACATGTATTATAACAAGCTGTAATTAAAGAGAAATATTAAAAAAAAAAATTATGAATATAATAGTAAATTTACAAAAGCTTTTTTGACCATGAGTTAATACAAAGTAGCCATTGTGCAGATTCGTTACTTAATCTATTCCGGTGCTTACCTATAACTAATGATGCCTTAGAAAATAGTCTCTCTGCAGGAACTGAAGTGGCTGAAATCGATAAAAAGTCTCTTGCCATCTTAGCTAATACAGGGAACTGTAATTGATTTAGCTTCCACCACTGTAAAATGTCTACACTGCTTGCACTCCTCGGCTGACTTAGGTATTTTTCCAATTCTTGCTTACTATTCTGAGAATTTGTGAAATTGATCGGAGTCGAATATAGCGCATTGAAGTCTATAATATCTTCATCGTTACCAATTAAGTCTTCTTCTTCTGGCACTTCTGACACTGGCTCTTCTTTAAAGTATAACTCATAGATTTCTTCAAATTTCCTCAGACTACTTTCTTTTAACTCTGTTCCCCAAGGCGTTAAATCAAATGTTTCTGCCTTATGCCTTGGATCTAGAATAAGCGAGATGCAGTAAATCCAGTTTGTTTTTTTATAATGTTTTAGGATTTTATCTCGTGCCGCTTGAAAACTCAAAATTAGTTGCTCGTCTATTGCAGTTCTTAAAATGTTTTCATCTAATTGTGTTATGGTAGTTTCTATCTTGTCAACTAAAAGATTAAAAGAAACAACAACTTGTGGTAGAGTTACATATTTTTCACCACCAAGTCTTGTTGAGAGACTTTTAAAATTGATTAAAAACTTGTGAACTTTTTCAAATATAAACCATTCATCTTTAGAGATTTGAAATTCTGTTAACTCAGGTAAAATACTGCTTAATGTAATAATGCCTTTTTTGAGTTTTAATGCTACCCCAAGCATATCATGAGTTGAATTCCATCTGGTTGGGCAGTCCAGTATGGGGCTTATAGTTGTTGATACACCCATTGTGTCACATATTGAACGAAACTTATTTTTCATCTTTTCGCTTCTTTTTATTTTGCTAAAAATAGAACGTAACTTCATTATAGCAGTGCTTGAGTCTTCTATCTGTACTACATAGTCCTCAGATATAGCTTCGTCATTATCCTGGTCAACTTCTATTTCATTTACACTCTCCACTTCTTCATCAATCTCCTGGTCCACTTCCATTTCATTTTCACTACCCATTTCATCTTCACTCTCATAATCAGTTTGTAATTTTAAATTTTTCATCAAGTCTTGAACACCTAAGTTTAAAATATGTGCCATGCATCGAAAATGTTGATTTTCTGGATCGAAATCTGGGAGCAATTTTTCAAGTTCGGTCATAAATTTAGTGTTAGCAGATGCATTGTCAACAGTGATGCCTTGAACTTTGTTTTCCAAGTTAAACTCTACCAAACATTTGTGAAAAATATAAGAGATGTCTCGACCTGTGTGTTTACCATGAGAGGGTATAAAATCAAGGACCATTGATTGATAAATCCATTCATGGTCTATAAAATGAATTGTAATACCATAGAAACTTTTACAAGCTATAGATGTCCAGCCATCAATTGTAAATGAAATTTTGGAAGAGCAATTTTGCAGCTGATCTTTAACACGAGCTCTGAGTTGTTCAAATCGGTCTTTAACCTGACGTCGGAGAGTAGATCTTTTAGGAAATTTAAAATGCGGACAAATCAATTTAAAATAGTCCTGTGTTTCTTTATCATCAAAAAACGAAAATGGAAGATACTTCTGAGTTATCCAATCAACCGTAGATACTGTGAAATCTGTAGTACTAATGGTTCCATTTGCTACCTGAAATTTGAAACATCTTTATTACCATTGTTTTTTTTACACGAATATTGTTTTGAAAAATCTTAGGCTCAAAAAAGTAATTAAAATATATTGTTTATTCATGTAGTGTATATTTACAACAAATCTATTTTATAAATTGTTTAAAATATCATTGTATGAACAATGATGATAAAGCACATACTAATCTGTAAAACAATAATTATAGAATAAACATTATATTTTAAATCAAATAAAAGCACAGATAAAAATATGTAAGTAATACAAATGTATTTTATTTTATTAAATCAGTATAATATATTATATTCATAAAATATTTGTACCCTATTATACAAACTTGAAATGACCCTTGATTTAATAGTGCATAATAATATAATAATAACAATTACTAAATTACTTGGTACAAATAAAATACCTGCTGAATCATGAAAATAGTATTTTTAATTTAATTACATACTAGCTTCGGCAGTACATATACTAAAATATATGTATAATTTAATTTAAGAATTTATTGTAAAACTATACTCTATTATGTACTAATTACCAATTTTTGTTGCAAGCTAATAACCTAGTAGTTGATGCTGTACCATGAATAAAAAAAAAAAAAAAAATTAAATTACATAATGCTTAGTAGAAAAATTATATCTGGTTTTAGAATAATAAATCTCATCTACACCAGAATAATAGTCAAATTAAATTTATTTTAACATCAATCCGTACCGTCTGGCGTCTACCTACTTTCACTTACTAATAATCAATAAATTATAGTATATAGTTAGTTATAATGTTATGTACAATGTACCTATTACTTTAATATAAACAATATACAATACATTTTAAAATATATACTATGCACATATATAGGCTACAGTGATATATAGGTAAGTAGGTAAGGTACGTTAGTAATACACTATTATAGCTTAAATACAAGTACATAATATTATGGCATATTATAATATTATTTATTAGGCAGGTACTTTATTTGTATTAATTAATTTAGTAATTATTATTATTATATTATTATACACTTTTAATTCAAGGGGCATTTCAGGTTAGTATAATAATAGGCTACAAACATTTTATGAGGCTAATCCCCCTGTCCCACACCAATTTTATTAATGCATATTTTTCCAAAATGTAATGTACCTACCTACTACCTACCTATATTATATTATAAATTGTTTATTCAAATTTAAATCATTCAGTTTAATTTTATTATTCAAACAATCAAACCAAAATTACAAGAGTAATGATTTATGATTAACAATGTAACACCACAAACAAATACACAATATAACAAATAATATTAATAATCATAACCCATAGGTAGGAATACTATTATTTAATTTAAAAAAACCATATTTAGGACATGTATAATATTTTATATTTTTAAATTTGAAGAAATATAATTTACTGTTGTGTACCTATAATACCTAGGTATTATAATAGTTAATAGTATAGTATAATATAGGTAATATATATATAGCCAGTGGCGGACTGGCCCAGGTGGTGAGTGGGAAAAATCCACCGGGGCCGCTGTCGTCAGGGGGCCCCTTCGTTATGTTGCACTTTTAATAAAAATATATTATATTATAATTTTATATACGATTACTAAATTAACAATATTAGATAATAAAGCATTTAAAATGTTATAAAGGCAAAAAAAGCATTTAATTTATATGAAAAAAAATTACAAAATTTACTAAAACATTGAATATAGATTTAAATTGATTTAACTAGTTGTGTTAAAATATTCACTACTATGTGTATGGTACTTAGAAAAGTGGTCTTCAGTTGTAAAACGTTGGCGGTGTAGGGTTTGTTAATTAATAATATGGGCTCAATCCTAATATTTAATCAATCATTATTGTACATACCTGTAGTTCAGAAGTCGGACCCTTAAAGAACTTGTCAATTGCATTTTTTGACGATTGCTTTATCGGAAAAAGTATTTGTGCCTCTTTCCTATGTGCAGAAATCAAATGTTTTTTTAAGCCCGAAGTGTTTCTATTCTTCATTTGAATATTAATTGTCTTTTTATTTCTTTCACACAATTTACACTTGCCGGATATAAGATTTTTATTACTGATGATTTCAAAAAAGTCACAAAATTTACTGTGGGATTGTGGATTGGATGTTGAATCCAGATTCACACTAGTTATATCCATTTTAATAAATAATAG
>NC_042493.1:48933804-48936888 GCF_005508785.2 Acyrthosiphon pisum
CATCGTCTGAACTAGAAATGAAATGGCTCAAAAATGGGCAACTCAAAAAAAAGAAGAATATTGATAAATTGAATATTTAGGTATAAGAAAATGAATCATTTTTATAACAATAAACAATAATAAACATTTTTATTATATTTTACTTTGTTTTGTTTTTTTTTTTTAACATTATTTATTATTTTATTGCAAATGTGGTACTTACCTAATGGAATAATTTATTGTAATGGATATCTTATATAGGTATTATAAACGATTTTCATAATCTATTAGTATAATAGCTTGAATTTTTAATTTACTTAAATAATTAAGACATTTTAACTGTTTAACGATGAAATAGCTACGACAAAATAACAAAAACAAGTTGTTCCGGATCAATTTTTAGATTTGGCCAAACTACCAACTTTGGCCTCCCAATAAAAACCTCCTCGGTACGCCCCTGGTGATGGTCAAACCAAGACCAAGACCAAGACTATGGCAGTCTTGGTCTTGGTCTTGGTCTTGCAGACTCAGTCTTGGTCTTGGTCTTGCAGACCCGTTTATAGTCTTGGTCTTGGTCTTGGTCTTGCACCCCAAGTCTTGGTCTTGCTGCAAGACTCTTGCAATATTAAAAAAAAATTGTTTTCCCTATTTATGCTATTAATTGTCTTTTTATTTCTTTCACACGATTTACACTTGCCGGATATAAGATTTTTATTACTGATGATTTCAAAAAAGTCACAAAATTTACTGTGGGATTGTGGATTGGATGTTGAATCCAGATTCACACTAGTTATATCCATTTTAATAAATAATAGTTACCTAACTATTATAATAAATGTATAGGCTACTACAGTTGTTTAAACGTTGTGACTTGTGGCGGAAGCCGGAAATACGACAATCGACATTAGTAGTTATTACCCATACACTTACAATTTCACAGTATTACACGAATAGGAAACGAAATAAATACGTACAATATAATAATAATACCCAAAGTACCAACTTTAATTAAATACTGTTATTACTTATTAGTATTATATTCAATGAAGAGAGCTATTTACAGCACTAAATAAATATTGCGGTTTATAAATATACCGTATTGCCCGTACGGTGACTGATGTTATTATTATAATAGGTATATATTTGTGCTCACTGCTCGCACATCAACATTTGTGTCGTATTTGGCAACTAAAAATAATTCCATTAAGGTTTTGTATTGCTATTTGTCACAAAACCACTTTATATTCGTGGTATCCAATATTTATTATCTTGTTTTCAATAATTCAATATTTCATTATTTTCTCAATTCCTGGAACGTGTTGTAAATCAAATGAAATATTACGTTTTTATTATATTCCTAATAAATTATTTCTTTTAACCTACACTAAATGACGTGTTTTCTGGGAAAATTTTTAAAAAAAAATTACAATAAATATTGCAAGACTGCAAGACTCTTGCAGTGTGGGTCTTGTTTTGGTCTTGGTCTTGCAGGCTCAGTCTTGGACTTGGTCTTGCAGCAAGACCAAGACCAAGACTGCAAGACCAAGACAATTTTGCTCATCACTAAAACGACTACTTCTATCTAATCGCAAAGATCTGATAAAATCTTCTTTTAATTTTTGTAATGTTTCTTTAGGCATCTTTTCTTCCACGGGTAGTAGTTCGGCCAAACCATAATGTTCATCTGGGCCAATATGCCTTTTTTTCTTAATATTTTTTGGAAAAAGAAGTTTTCTAGATTTCATTTATACCCTTTTTTTCAGTCGATGTTATGAATTTCTTTCCTATAATACCTATATACAATTTATTATAAGGATAAGGTACAACAATATATTGTTTCATAATTTATTTTAATGATACAAACAATTCTTTGAACACAAAGTGTTCCGAGGGGAAGGGACCGACCCACATTATATGAAAGTACCTATACCAAAAATGATGAAAAAATACCCTCTAAAGAGTGGGTCTAATTTTTTTATTTTTTAAGTTATGGGCAATTAATTTTTTTTTATCAAAACCAAACTTATCACGAATTTTTTTTATGTATCTTCAAAAATGTTCAATATTTTTTTTTCATCTTAAATCTATTGAATGCAAATATATTTTTATTAATTTGAAAATTAAACATTTTTCATAAAAAATTAGAATTTTTAAAAGGATTACTCTAAATAATTTAATATTTTCTACTGGTTAATTTCTAAATGTTTACTTTTTCAATTTAATAATAATAATTTTCACATTCCTGGTTTAATTTCATATGAAAACGCCACGTAACCTAACCACCTACACCACCTAACAACGGTAACTTCCCAGTGGCGTCATTTGGGGGGGGGCAAGGTGGGCATTTGCCCCTGCCTGATTTTAAAAGCGGTCCGATGGGCCGTGCCCAGTTGTTGCCGTCTTACCATTACTATATTTTATTAGCACAAAAACATGCCTATTTTATAATATTTTCAGAAAATATTATACTATGTAACTATGTAAGTACTAAGCAATTATTGTCACAATGATACATTTTTACTAATTGAATAGTTGGAATATATTTATATTTAGACGCATGCGGGGACGTACACATTGTATGTATGGGTATGCATTTATGTATATTTGTTTATGACTTTGTGTGAGTATGTTTTGTGGAGGAAAATGAACATATTAATATTGTTATATGCACAACAATAATAATAATTAGTATCATAATCTCGTATAGTTTAATTTCTAAAATCTAAAATTAATACAAATTCTAAAAACTGCAACAACCGATTGGCACTCTTATTAATTATCATTGATCACGGACTTCAGTTAACTTGCGACAGTCGTGTATGATTCAACTATTTGTGTTAATATTTTAGTTGAGTATACCCTATTCTACCTAAATTAAAATTAATTTTTTTGTGATGCGTGTTTACATTAATCTTTTAATTTGAGCAAAATATGACTTAAAAAAAAATAAATGGGTGGTGCGGCTAAAAATATAAAATTACCACAAACTGCTCGAGAATCAAAAATATTTCTGGTATGTTTAATAAACAGACAAACTTAAGCCGATAGGCAGCATAAACAAAAATATATATTATATTTAGATATATTATTTGTAAATATATAGTA
>NC_042493.1:48936938-48941143 GCF_005508785.2 Acyrthosiphon pisum
TCTTGGTCTTGCAGGCTCAGTCTTGGACTTGGTCTTGCAGCAAGACCAAGACCAAGACTGCAAGACCAAGACAATTTTGCTCATCACTAAAACGACTACTTCTATCTAATCGCAAAGATCTGATAAAATCTTCTTTTAATTTTTGTAATGTTTCTTTAGGCATCTTTTCTTCCACGGGTAGTAGTTCGGCCAAACCATAATGTTCATCTGGGCCAATATGCCTTTTTTTCTTAATATTTTTTGGAAAAAGAAGTTTTCTAGATTTCATTTATACCCTTTTTTTCAGTCGATGTTATGAATTTCTTTCCTATAATACCTATATACAATTTATTATAAGGATAAGGTACAACAATATATTGTTTCATAATTTATTTTAATGATACAAACAATTCTTTGAACACAAAGTGTTCCGAGGGGAAGGGACCGACCCACATTATATGAAAGTACCTATACCAAAAATGATGAAAAAATACCCTCTAAAGAGTGGGTCTAATTTTTTTATTTTTTAAGTTATGGGCAATTAATTTTTTTTTATCAAAACCAAACTTATCACGAATTTTTTTTATGTATCTTCAAAAATGTTCAATATTTTTTTTTCATCTTAAATCTATTGAATGCAAATATATTTTTATTAATTTGAAAATTAAACATTTTTCATAAAAAATTAGAATTTTTAAAAGGATTACTCTAAATAATTTAATATTTTCTACTGGTTAATTTCTAAATGTTTACTTTTTCAATTTAATAATAATAATTTTCACATTTCTGGTTTAATTTCATATGAAAACGCCACGTAACCTAACCACCTACACCACCTAACAACGGTAACTTCCCCCAGGAACACATTGTACATTATTTTTTAGTAAAATATTTGACACGAAAACTCATATGGTTCAAAGTTACCTGGGCTTATATCATTTACAATATTTTTGTGTAATAAACGAAGAAATTGTCCATTTGAATTGTACGATATTACTGCAGCTTCAACTCGAGAATTGTATGAATTTCTTTGAGAATAATTTATACGTTTACCCGCTAAATATTTATTAATTACACTATTAAATTGTTCACACACGTTGTTATCGACATTCATAAGTAAGCTATCAACATTTGTGACTAAACGAGATATTAGTTGAGATATATCACTCAAGAACCCTGATTTTTCGGCAACTTCAATCATATTTTTTTCATTTGGTAAATTGTGGTTGGTGAACTTGCAAAAATTTTCTCACATCGATCATGACTACCCAAAATGTGACGAAAACTATTATTTATATCTTTCCGTAATCCTATAATAGTTATTTAACATAAACAATAATGCAATTAAATTCAATAGAACAATTATATGAAAATCAAAATGATATCAAAAAGATTATTGTATTTTTCGCTTAGCTTACCAACTTATTTTTCGTAATCTGATTGCCCCTGTAAACTATTACGATATTCAATTGCCTTAGTTATGGCATATTTAAAACGTAAAATATTTGCCTTTATATGATTTCTTAGTGGAGTTGGATATTTTTTATTTATTATCATTGATGTTAATTTTGTACCATAATTTCGCAATAAATGATTCCGACATTCTATTTTTTTTACGAGCAGTCTACAACCATAAGGCATAATTTCAGCAAGCCTTTTTGAAACGCTTGAATCTCCATCTCCTGATCAAATTATTTAATTGTATAATATTTATTTATAATTAGGTATAAAGATATTTTAAATAGTAGATAGTTTAAACTATATAGGAGTATTTAATTTTATTACTACCCACTGATATTATTATTATTATTATTTGACCACGTAAGTGACACAATCATAAGTAGGTATAAGCCGGTAGGGCCGGTACACACGAGCGTTTTTTTATCGTACGATTATTTTATCGCAAGTATATTTTATATCTATGTATAATATATTATATTCTATATCTATATATAATATATTATATTTTATATCTATATATAATATATTATATTCTATACATGATATCTGTATAGATATAAAATATACTTGCGATAAAAAAATATTGCAACTCATATTAAAAACGTTATAATAAACGTACCTATTAGTTTATTGTATTTGAGTCCGTGCAGTTCTACACTTTGTTTAAACCCATCAGCAATGGCATCAGCTTCTATGCTAGTAGCACCTTTTTTCCAATTCATAAAACATGTATGTTTAAGAGGAGATAACTTCTTATTTTTGGCTCTTTGGCAAATGATACAATACCGATTTCTAATACCCACAAATAAAATTTTTCTCGATTTGTAACCTATTATTGTTGCCTAGAATAATACAAATGGTAATTTAAAACTGGTATCTACACGTATTTATACTACATAACATTATAATAATATGATTTATATAATATTACCACTCCAGATAATGCATCATATTTGGTCTTATAACTGCGCTTGGACCATTGTCCGTCAGCAACTACAGTGCACATAGGGGTTCCGTCACTATCTATCTCACCAGCTTCTATTGCTAATTGACGTTTTTCATCGCCAGCAATTTTCATTTGTGCCTCTGCGACTTCATGGATTCTTTTGCTAATAAACTCTTGTACTGAGAGAAAAGTGGACGAAGACATACAAGGGATATCCATAACCGCACACATATCGGATAATTGTGTAAAACCAATTGATATTGATATTGATATTGATCCGTTTACGGCGGCATCGTTTATCGGCAAAAAGGTTTCAGGTTTCAACTTCTCTGAGTTAATAAACATAACAATGTTACACATATCACACTGAAACCTAAATGTTGATCTAAGTCCGCGTCTTTTTTCAGAAATAAATGTCATGTTCAAAAATAAACAACCAAATGACCCTTGATGAACACTATTTTTAATTTGACTAAAAACGTAATGTATATCTACTATTCGTCTTCCCAAACTTTCATTTACATCGCATGGTCTGTTGTAACATTTAAATAATAATGTTTAATCTTTAAAATTGTTATAACCAGTTTGGTTCAAAATTAATAATAATTCCCGAATTAGTAGGCTTATCTATTCAATCAAATTTTAAATTAAAAATCATACTTGGTTTCTTGATCATTATATATAGATTCATTAACTGTCAAGTTATGTACAACTTCTTCGGTACCCCAATCATTATCTTCATTGTCCCTGGAATCCATCATTTTGCTAAAAATATTTAAAAAAAAAATATATGTAGGTATTATAAATAAAAAATAAAAATAATTGGTTTAAGTTCTCATACAATGAAACGGCTATAAATTATAAAAATTTACCTAATCGTTTCCTTTGATGTGCATGGTGGTTGATTGTCAGCACCTAAGAAAAAAGGTTCCGCAAAAACTTCTTCGACATCTGGATTGGGACTTCGTTAACACAATTTTAGTGAAATTAATAATAATATTTTAATAATAATATTTGATAATAATACAATAAATAGTTATACTTAGTTTTGGCACGAATTCCTAGAACATTCATCACTCGAGAACTTAGCGATTTTTTAACTGATAATTTTTTTGACGGGAAGCGACGAGTTTGTTTTTTAGGTTGTTCCATTTTCACGTTAAAAAAACAATTTAAAAAATTTAAAGCCGTAATAAAATTCCAGCAAGAATGTAAGTTATTACTGGTGTTAACAGTTGTACAGAATGACAATATTTGTATCCATTTACTTTGATTACTTACGATTTTATGATACAATATTATGTAGTTCCATTTTGCGTAAACTTCGCTAGTCATAAGAATACGAATTATAACATCGAAAAATAAAATAATATTATTCATTGACAGAATTATTATTTTCGTATCGACGTATTTGGCTATTTATAATCCGTACGCGGCTGCGATAGATAACCAGTTTTGACCTATGGTGCGGTACGGCTGCATATGCACGCGGGGTGGTGGTAGAAGTACTATTTCAGAATGCTGCCGCTGTAGTCGTTCTAGCAGCACATGACGACGGCAAATTCGTATTTTTTTTTGCCCAAAACATGGTTTCGTACTTCCAATAGTTCTCAGGCCTCGTTAATCGTAGAAACATGGTTTTGGTATCAAAATAATCACAAGAAGTTGTACTAAATATTCTTGGAACAGATTTTCGATATCTAATTTTGTCGGTTTTATATAATTTTTTAAAAAAAATGAAAATATAGTACAAACTTCAAATACAAATAAAATTGGTTAGAAAAAAAATTTTAAAATTCTGTTTCTAAGAATATTTAGT
>NC_042493.1:48941193-48948334 GCF_005508785.2 Acyrthosiphon pisum
GACCTGAGAACTATTGGAAGTACAAAAGCATGTTTTTCGGTCGATTTTTTTCAACTGTGACGGCCTCTTAAGGTTAAAATAGTTTTGTTGAGTTTATGTACTTGTAATATGAAATATAGAATAAAATAAAACATTTTAAGTGGGAGGGGGGTAGTGGGGGGCCGCGCCTTCCAAAAGTCTGTCCAACCTAGAAACTTATTGCAACCCTAAAAATTCAGCCCAATTTACGCCACTGAACGGGAGACCTTAGGTGTAACATCATGTTGGTGCGCGGAAACGTTTCCATGTTTTTTGGAGGTTCAGACTTCAGATCATAGGGAAACAAAACCCCAATCAGCTGATCGAGTGTCGCTTCCATATTGTTCTATGGTAGAACTATATCTATAATCCGAAATAGAAGGTACAAATTGTTTCCACCAGAGCGCGTTTTGTTAATTTGCTTCCCGATATCATAATCCAGTATCCACAACTAACGTCACGACTGCAGCGCTACGCGACGACCTTATCGATTTGATCGTATCGTAGGCACTATCGTGAAATTTTGTCAATGATCAAGGTACCGTGTGTTAATCGTGAAATATCTGTATACCTACTGTCTTATTATACTATTATAATTTATTGAAGGTAAAGTATGCCAATTAATTATATTTCTACTGTTTAATGATGTAAACTTAAATGTTTCAATACGTGATATAAGGTACCAATTTATAGTGACATAATTGATTCCGTACGTTTTTAACCTATGATTTTCGTGCAATGTTACCAGATTTGCATACCGTTACGTACCTATTTGACTTGGTTATAGCGTTTTATAGTCTATTCATAATCATTATCTAGTTTGGCAAAGCTTGTGTACGGTTTTTTTACACAAACATACATATTACGACTATATCAAAGGTATTAAGTATCGTTTTTAGTGTACCTACTTATATATATTTTTTTATATTTACTTAAATACATTTTTAAAGATGAAAGTTTGTATTTTTCTTATTGTGATTGACAATTATGAAGTTCACATTTTTTTTTATAGTCAATGATATTTATTTACTCATATATTGAACTATATTGATGCGCAAAAACTTGGTATTTATCTTTTTCATCATAAGTCGTAGTTGTTACATAATTATGCAATTGGCAACATTTACTTAAATAGAAACCCATACCTAGCTAAGAGTGGCTAAGTTGTTAAATAGTTGTATCTTTTAATCATAATTTATGACTAAACCAATTTTATGTTATTGCCATAGGATTGTTTCAGATATGTTGAAAATATATGATATATTTATATTTTATTAAATATACAAAACAACAGAATAGGTAATTCACAAATTTTCATAATATAAGACATCCTTGCTTATTTATTTTCCTCATAAGAACCTTATGTATATGGTATTCTCCCCAATTAATAATCTATTAAATAGTTACAATTCTGTTAATACTCACTTTAATTATTTTTCTTTGATAAGTAGATATCGTTACTATAATTATTATACATTTTATGTAAATTCTAATTAAGACACTTTATTTTTTATTTGTACAGATGAAACAGATTACTGATCTACAAAATAATAGCTATGATTTTTGGAACATGCAGAAATATATAACCAATATGTTTGAATGTATACCTAATAATCAGGGTAAGCACTATCGTATTAAATTAGGACTGAGTTCTATAAATAATAACAGGGTCTTAACCAATTTAGAAAAAAACAATTTCTTATTTGGGTCATATTCATCCTAGATTGTTCTGACAAGGTTAAAAATGGCACTCTTTCAGTTGATTTTAATTTTAGTTACATAGTTATTGAAGCAAAATTATTGATTAATACTAGACATGCGCACACTACGATGGTTGATACATTTGAAATGTTATTATAAATGTATAGTTAGTACTCCCACTTATAAATTGTCAAAAAAGTTGCAGTTAAATCCATCATAATCTGGAAAAGAAGTTGAGTGATCCTAAATTGGTGGACATCCTGTTTATAAACAATCATTAGCGTTATAATTTATATGCAATATTAATAATAAAATGATTGGTGATTGGGGGTGGTTTAATTACATATTTACATAGTCTACAATATTCAATGCCCTGGGCAAAAAGTGAACACAAAATGGATAGATTAAATTTATATTATTAATTGTTTAACAAACAGTACATAAACTGTAAATTTAATTCCTAAATATTAATCAAATTTAAATAGCTACAGTCTAAGTAAAGTCAGTTTATTTCATTCTCCTGTCAAGTATCAAAAATGTAATTCAACAAATAAATATAAATAGTAGATACAATTTTTTATTTAAGAGGATGTCAGCGCACTATTTGTTTTTTCTCTCTGGGTTACGCACAACATAGACAAAACGTATTTATGCAGAATCATTTTTTAATTATTAAGTAATCTTAGAGTAAATAATATTTATGAGGGAATAACATCAAAATATTTTTTTTTTTTTTTTTAAGCGTTTACAGCCCATTGAGGGCCGACGCTATTTCCACAATTTCTTGCCACTTCTCTCTATTTTCACTTCCTGCTAGTTCTGTTTCTGGTGCAATCTTTGCTAGGTCTGATTTTATAGTGTCCATCCATCTATGTCTAGGACGGTCTCTGGGTCTTCTACAATTGATTCTGCCCATCAGAACTTGCTTGCATATGCCATTCTCTCTCCATTAGTACCCAGCTTATTCGAGTCTCTTGCTTCTGATGAATGCTTTTATATTTGGTTTTTGGAATAGCTGGTATATTTCCCCATTTGTTCTTATTCGATAATCTTCATTTTCGTAAATAGGACCATAGATTCTGCGGAGTATTTTCCTTTCGAAGATTAGCAGTTTCTCTTTGTCTCCTTTTGTCACCGACAACGTTTCGCAGCCATATGCAAGGACTGGGCGTAAGTAGCTCAGGTATAGGTTATATTATTATTATAATATAACCGAAATATTTAAACAGTTGAAATGCACAAAAAAATGTTGTCGAATTTTTTTGAAAGTTTAATACCAAGTCATATAACAATAAAATATAAATTGATGTATCAGTTGCCCAAATTTATTATTCCCCATCTTTTTGGGTGATTTTACTCCAAGATAGATTATTTACAAACAGAAAAAATGATTCTGCGTTAATTCGTTTTGTGTATGTTGAACGTGGGCCAAAGAGAGAAAACAAATGGTGCACTGACATTCTCTTTGATGTAATATATAAATAAAATAAAATTATAATTTATATTGAAATTTTAATTATTTTAACATGTAGGATGTGAGTCTCTAGTTAATCCAATATTCACAATATTATATTATTAATTGCTTAAAAAACAGTACTGAGATTGGAAATTTGGTTCATAAAAGTTTATCAGATTTAAATGGCAACAACAGTCTTAGTTATGTCTGTTTATCTCAATTAGTTCTGATTTTATATCATTATACTTCTAAGTGGATAAATGGACAGGATTTTTTTTTAAAAATTATATACGGTTTTCTTCCACTGTTAATTTTTCTCCAAAAAGGTACTTTCCATTTTCCTCCACATATTTTTTTGAACTAGAATCAAGTTTATGTTCTTCAAAATATTAAGATCAACTATTATTTTTTTGGTTTTGTGTATAAAATTATGACACAAATTAGTTGATTTGTATTTGTATATAATAACACTCATAGTTTTAATAATAAATGGTCCATTAAAAAATTGATGATCTTTGTATGCCTGCTATATTTTAATTTTTTTGTTATATTGTTCTAAATGATTATAAAAAATAATATTTTCTCATAATAATTTATTTCATATTTTATGTATACCTATGAATACAAATAATATTGATTAATATTCATGTTCAGAAAATGTTTTATGTTAAATTATTAAGAGAGAAAATGTCTGATTTTGATAATGGAAGTTAACTGTAAATATTTGTGTTTTTTTTTTTTTAGGAAAATTAACAGTTTAGTAATATTGGAGAAAATTGTCTTATTGTTGTGTAAATGTCCATTACTCTATGAATCATAAAATGTTCAATTGTTTTGCTTTTTGTAATTTTATTGGTTAATATTTATGTACTTAACTAATAACTAATATGTTTATCACCAATTAGGAGTGTTACCATATGCATAGAAAATAAGGAAACAATAGATTTTCATACCATACCACATTCTTATTATTTATTTGTTTCTTTAAAATTTTTTACTCTAAGTTTTTTTGTAAAGTCAATTACAATAATTTACCTATCAATTGTAAAATTAGGGTTTGCACTCAAATGCCCTTCTAAGTTTAACCTTTCAGTATTTTTTCTACAATAGAAATATGAAATTTTGGGCAAAGAAGAGTATCTTTTCTTTCATTTACTGCTTTAATATGTGTTTGTATAATATTGCTGTCGTTCTCTAAGGAATATTCTAAAGTGCTTCCAATTTGAGCACAAATGAGTTATGTTTTTGTGCGCAAATGAGTTGTAGCCAATGCTATTACCCCTATATTGATTCATTAAATTTAACTTTAGTGTGTAACCCAACATTACAACTTAATACATTCTTTGACAATATCTTATCAATGGGAGAAATTAACAAATCTATAATACTGTGTCATTACATTTTTTAATACTATGAACAATATATATCAATTGAATGTATGTCATTATAAGTATATAATCAACTTTCTTACATAGGTATTTTGTATAAATTATATTTTTATTATATTAATGTAAGATTATAAATTGTAAGATAAAATAACTTAAATGTTTCAGAATTATTTAATAAGAAGTTTGTTTTACTGCACATAAATTGTCATACTCATAATGGGGAACAATATTATTTTCCTGCTGAAATCGCAGCACTGGAATTTAATTTATTAAACGGCGTCTCTCGCACATATCATCAAATTATTGGTCTCTGTAAGTATTTAAAATATTATAGTAGTGTTGAGAAGTCTTGTATTATGGGTAGGTAATGATAAAATTAAACATTTCACTAAGGACAAGAATCATGTTTTTTCCTAACTATGGTTATTTAATGAAAATGATTTAAATATTATATTATTGCATTGTATTATATGTGGCAACTGTGTCATGACAGTATGTAAAGGATGGGTGACCTTCCAGAAACATGTGAAAATATTCTGGAGTTAAACCTCTATACTATTATAGTCCATAATATTAACAAACAATTGGCGGTTGATGACTGTCCACCATGAGGCAATTTACAGCTGGTGCCACAAATTTATTTGGCGCCCTATACTTATTGTAATGCGGTTTTTGTGTGTGAATGTTACAAATATACTATTTCAATTGGCTGGAGTCATCAACCTCCAGTTTGTTTGACGTAAACTTAATCTAATTAACGGTAAATTATTTTTAATAAAACATACTTAATTCATATTCATAGCTAAAATTTATCCGAGAGGTTTTGCTGGAGGTATGAGACAATTTTCTGATGAATTTCATCAAATTTCTTGTTGGCAGGAACATCCGGATGATTATCAAAATATATTAATGGAATTTACAACATTTTTAAAGGTAAATGCAATAGTTGTACAGATATTTGTACAGATATTTGTTCAATATTAATTTTATTATTTTAGGATGGAACCAACCTTACAGATTTACAAGAAGGCGCTCTGGACTTACCATATTTATACACTCTAGAATCAGACATTGTTACAGATATGATGAAAACTAAAAGTAGTTTGGAAAGACTATACTCCACAGCTTTTCCGAAAGGTAAATCAAATTAATATAACACAATTATTGTAAATCACCATCTATAGAAAAATACACCAACTGTCATGTTAACTAACTGCACTTAACACAACTATTGGCATAGTAACAAATTAATTTTTTGGCTCAAATTTTTAATATTAAGTTTATATATTTTATCATATGTATTCAGTATTGTATTGAGATATTTTTTAATTTCTATAAAATAATAAGTAAAATAAATAAAGAAAACATTTGAAATAAATTTAAAATAGCAAGTAAATATATTTTTTGAGTATCAAATGATAAGCGGACACGTCTTACAAACATCCTACATACTAAATATTACATGCGGTCAGTAGAAACATTTTTGTATCGATATACATTTTTACTTTTATTGACATATTTATTGAACTTTTCGAATTTTGTAATTTTCTTTTAAATTATTGTTGATAATAAATATTTCACTTACTAAAAAGCTAACAAATGTAATGCAAACTGTCTTTAATAGCAGTTTAAAAATATCAAATACATAAGCAAGATAATTTTCATAAGCATTTGAATTTCAAATTTTAATAAGAACCATTAAAATACCAAAAATTTGCAAATTATTTTTCAATTAGAAATTCATAAAAATTTAAGTTTTCATTGCTAACTAGACATTTTAGTAGAAGATTCTTCACAAATATTTCTACCTTTAACAAACAAAAAAAATTTATTGGATCCGTTCCATTATTAACATTAAATTTTTACGAGTGTATTTCAATTAAACATTTTCACGATATATCAAAATCCCGAAAATTTTAAATTTTTTGTCTGTTGAAAATCCACAATTGCTTTTCTGGTCATGACTACAGACTAACACAACAAATTTTAAAAAAAGATTCGTCAAGTTTTTTAAATTTAACGAAAAAAGAGTACCGAAAAGTTAAAATATTTATAGCCATTGCAAATAAGGTATTTTCGATTTTTATTAATTTTATTTAATTTCCAAATTTTATTATTAAATAATACAATTTTTAATTTTAATATTTTATAAATTCAATACCGGTATGCTAGGATGACTCAACATCTCTGCTCATTATAGTTTTTAATATGTAATGATTTATCATTGAATTCAAATATAACACATCTATTATTTCGACATAATATTCTGTACAGCAGATCGATACCCACTTGTTTATCTGTCATCCATAATCACAATATATCTAACAATTTGTTCTGTATACATTAATAATATAGCACTCATTTATACAACATTTACTAATTGTATCCATAGACATACAACAACCATCTAGTACATTAATCTAGTTAGAATAAATTAGTATCCACAACTTATTTACTTATTAATGTTTATTCAAGAGGACGTCGCACCCGCCATGTGTTTGTCTCCGTCTTACACACGTACGTTATAGCAAATGTTCGTTCAGCAGATTCAATTGTGTGCTGTTAGTTTTTATATTAA
>NC_042493.1:48948729-48955248 GCF_005508785.2 Acyrthosiphon pisum
ACTAACAACACACTATTGAATCTGCTGAACAAAAATTGTTATGTCGTACGCTTGTAAGATGGAGACAACACATGCGGGTACGACGTGTCCTCTTAAAGGTAGGTTATTATCTAAGTAATGATGTAATTTTGGATGTTAAACATGGTAATACAATGTATAAGTAATATATTGATTTTTAATCTCCCCACTTGCACCTAGGTATCTCTAAAATATTTATTTAATTTTATAGTTGATGCTGAACATTTAAAGTCCATATTCAAAATAGGAAGTATTGAGAGATTATTGTTGGAAGTCAAAAAAAAATTGAACTTGCACTTAGATCAACGTAATTTAAGATCAGGAATGTCAGTTCATGAAATTTTAGAATCTGAAATGTATGGACAAGGTCTTGGTTGTATGGTAATGTTATGTTGAGTATTTGAAATTGTCATAATATCGTATTCAAGGTTATAGAATAAATTATTTTTTTCTACAATAACTTAATATTTATTACAATAGTTAAAGCTGTTCACTTTAAAAAGATAGTATGTTTATGAGTATACATTGTATATGGTATAAACTACATGAAAATGATATTCAAAACCGTATATTTTAAATACTTAAAATATGATTTCTATCCATATTCATATATTTGTTTATAAACAATTATTTTTATACATACATTACAAGTGTTATTTAACAATGTATCAATGAATATTAGCGTACCATTTAAGTAATCTACTCAATAAGTAGATATACTAAAAATCTATTATACCGTGTAGAAAATTGCTCAGGTCTGTTTTAAATGTATGTTCTATTTATAGTACCATGAGAAAAGAGATATTGCATTCAAATGTTCCAAAGCTCGCATTCTTCAGTGGATGTCAAATATTTGTACCCACATAAATACATACTCTGGCTTACAGCTTGTACCTGGCAAACACATTGCAGTTCAATTAAGAGATGGTTCAAGAATGGTAATGGTTTCTTATTATTTATTACTACCAATTGTTTATTATCCTATATATTTTGTATTTTTTGTTTAAGATTGTTGAAAATGAAGATTTGCCTCTCTCGAAACAAGATTTAAAACTAGAAAACATAAATTAATTTACATTTCCATCACATTTTTTTTTTTTTTAATACATGACTACATCTTGTAATACAATTGCTGCTAATTAATAAACTTAAAAAAAAATATATTAAAATTAAAATACACTTCAATATATTAATTTATTCTGTTTATCGTAGTTATAAATGCATAATGTTGCAGCAACAACCAGCTTTAAAGTAAAAAAAATAAATATATTTTAGATTCTCAAAGACTAATTAATGTATTGATTTTATAGTGATGTTTTAAAAAAAATAAATCATCTTAAATCAAATATTGACTCTTCTTGTCAGACCAGTTAGCCTTGGACTTTATATCGTTTGAATTAAACATTTTTACAATATTAGATATTAAGAGGTAAATTAACGAGTCCTCACTAATTAATTTTTGATGTATTGTTGTAATTCTAAAAAAAGTGACTGTGAATGTTTTTTTAGTTAGAAAAATTGTGGGGGATCTTACAGAATAATATAATTGTTACCAAACAGCCAAAAATGTGACAAATCATTTTTTGAATCTTGAAAAGTATTTACATAAAAGTATTGAGTAGTCCAAATAATTTTTTTTACATGGGGCAAACCTGGAAATTTACCAATTGGCACCCTCCAACCATTATTAATAATTATACATTTAAGAGTTACAACTGTACACAAACATTGTAATCAGTTGGTACAATATTACATGTACAAAATAATTATTAATTTTATAGCCTTTTCCAGCTACTGGGATCCACCATATTCATATTAATTCATTATCAATGCAACGGGAAATTTGCTTATATAGATAGAGGACAGTACCAATACCCAAATATATCTTGTGGAATTTCAGAATTTTTAGGGGCCTATTTTCCACAGATTATACAAGGGGAAACTTTTGTAATGACCTGTGACACTTGATGTATTGAAAGGCAAATAGGTGGAGCCTATAGGCCATCTGTACAGATTAAGTTAAATAATAATAATTTAGAATAATAGGTGAAAGTTTTCATTAAAAGTAATAAATAATAAAATAATTTGGTTTTCAGGTAATTATTAATTTGTATTTTACATGAGGTTTTTGAATAAATAATATAATAATATTTTGGTTTAAACTTTAAAGTATAATAAAAGACAATATAGTTAATGATTTTTTAAAAAGCATTTCAAGAAGTTGAGATACTTTTTTTCATAATAATGTGCTTTCGTCACAGGATAAATACATTTTTTTTACAGTCATATAACAATAACAATTATTTAATGGCACATTGCAAAAGGTTCAGGACAACTGTCTCCACCCATTCAAAATTATAACATTTTTTTTTTTTCAAAAATTTAGAATGAATTTTCACGACTATTGCCAAAATATGCTTGACTAAATATATACACACATGATAATAATGTATGTGCGGTGCTGGAGAGACGTCTCACCTGTGCCACCCAACATGAAAAATTGGTAACATAAATAATTGTACATAGATGGTGGTTCGTTATATTTTAGTTAGTGTCTACTGTAGGTTAGGTTAGTTAACCTAACCTTCCAATTTTAGAATTTCTATAATTAAATGTCTTGTAAATTCATGGTTCTTATAGTTTTATCACCATTGGTTCGTTGATGTGGGCATGGATGGGTTCGTTTGATATCAATTGATGTATATACAAATAATCAAAAATAGTTCGGATAATTAAATAGCTTTTGTATTACAAATGCTGGCAAGACACCAGATTATGTCGTTCGATGTTTCTTGTTTCTGAACGAGCTATTATTAAATTATTATCCAATTGAATTTAACATTGAGTAAAACTATCGAACTCTAAAATTAATTCATTTTTGTCAAAATCTTTTTCATATTTTATACAAAAGTCCATACCATGTCTTAGATTCTGAGCGGAGCGTTGAATGTATTGATTTTACAATTATGTGATTTTTTTTTAATTTTTGAAGGGAAACTTCTATACGCGCGCTGGAAGTACCTTTTCAAGGTCGCAACACACGAGCCATAATACTACTACTTATTCTCTTGAGACGCTTTAGTTCTGCAGTAAACATAATTAGTATGTTGATTTCGATACCTTAAAAATTAGTAGGTCGTTACCTATCTACTAGGTACATATCTAGGGATGTTCTACATAAAATACTTTTAAATTTTTTTAAAACAATTTACATAAAATAGGGGTTTAATTTAATACAAAAAAAAACAAAATAACATTCATTATTTCATTTAATATTTTTTTATTAATTTAGTTGAGCAAGGCTTTTTCCAAATGTATACTTGACTTGGCAAATTCATCAATAACGTTGTTTGTGTTAATAGGAATGCCAGCTTTACAGGACAGTATCATTAAATTATCTAACCTTTCTGGACACATGGTGCTTCGTAATTTTTTTTTTGATAGAGATGTGGTGAGCCACTTTGCTGTCAACTTCAACTCATCATCCACCAACTTCAATTTTCAACTTCCATCAACGTCAAATTCATCTTTGATAGTTTATAGTTTATATATCTGATTGATATCAATACACTTTGGGATATAGTCTATGGCCCGAAAGCGATATTACGTGATAAATTGAAAACTTACGGCTACAATATTTGTTCCACGTCTCCTTGTTCAATCATCTCCGCTCCCGCCATCATAATCCTCATAGTTCGTAAAAATGATCCCCAATTTTGAGAAAAAAAAACTCATCATGTTATAAAAACGATCCAATTTCAAACAATTAAAACAACTAACATTATATAAATAAATATATTACTATATTACTTATTAAAAGTTCTTATTAGAAAAAAAAAAAAAAAAAACTTAACTTTTTTCTCCTTAGGGGAGGAGTAATGTGGTGAGCTATCACCACAATACTCGCTTTCTGCGGCCCTCCTGCTGCGGTTGGCGACACCAACCCATGTCCGTCATATCCCGACGTCTCTACGGACGAGATAGCTCTCTAGTAGCGATACTCGACGAACGCACACGTACCGATCCCGCTCATCTCGCGATTGGATCCCTATTTCTGATCCTATAGGCGGCGTGACCGAACGAATGACAATCGACGCGGCAACGACGTCATCGCGCCGATCCCGAACGCCCGTGCCCGTTTTGGTCCCCCAAAGACCGGTACCGAGACAAAGCGTCGCTCTCCATTTTTGCCAATATTGTTCGGCCTTGGAGACAACTTACATCGTCGTTACTACCACAGAACAACCGACCCCCTTCATAAAACGTATCATGTCTCTTCACCGCTTTCCGCTCAATAAACTTCAAACAAATTTAATTATTCAAATCGATGTGTTATACAGTGGCGCAACTTAATAATAAGGGGCCAATGTGAAAATTTCTAGACCAGGGCCCTTACCTGCTAGCAAGAATTAAACACAGTACAGCACTTGGTATATATCGAACGTGGTTCAAAGTACTCTTTAAATTTTCCTAATATCTCCAAGAACAATTTGAAATTTTCACAAAATCGGTCAAGTAGTTTTTGAGAACCTATATTATAATAGCCACAGCTTACAAATGTACATTTAACTCTCATGCTTGTTTTAAGATATAATTTCTTTATTCGAAACCATAAGCGTGCGACAATTTAATGGATCCTTTTACCTCGTCTACCAGAGTAACTTATGGCAAACATTTAAAATACTATTTTTCACTAATTATTTAAAAAAAAAAAAAATAAACAAAAATGTCTGTCGTAAATCTCAAAATACCTCTCCGGGTTGAACCAACTGGGTCTAAATAGTGAATCTAAACCATTCAGAGACTCTCAAAAACACACAAAAAATGTCCAGTGGTTTAGGAGGAGATCAATGACATACAAACATTTATTTGTACTATATATATATATATAGGCATAGATTGTTATTATTTTCGGCCACCCGGCACCCAATTCATTTTACCAAACAAAATTATTATACATAAAACCTTCCCCGTGACTCGACCGATTTACTAGTGAAAACCATATTAAAATAAGTAGAGTTCTTTTCGAGATATGCTCGTACATACAAAAAAGGGGCTTCTATTTTATAATGTATACATATTAGGGCGGTCCTTAGTTATAGAGGTCAATTTTTTTTTTGGAAATTTGATGACGAGTACCCCAAATTTTGTTCTATGTATTGAAAAAATAATTATGATAAAGTTTGGGCATGATAAGTCTACCCCTTCCTGTGCCTCAAAGTTTTACTAATTGGGGATGAATTTCCATTTTTTACGTGTACTCTCTTAAATATTGATATTACGCAAAAAACTTAAAATACTATTATTGTAGCTATATATATTTAGTATTTACTAAATAAAAGTTTCTTATAAATATGTTGTTAAGTTGATGGAATCCCGTAAATTTAAAAAAAAACTGTTCATAATTAATATTTTAGGAAATTTTATAAGTTTTTAGTTTTTGACCTCTAATCTCTTAAATATTAATGTTACGCACTAAACATGAAGTACTATAATTGTTGTTATATATAATATTTATTTACTAAATAAAAGTTTCTTACAAATATGTTGTGAGGTTGAAAGTTTCCTGTTAATTAAAAAAAAAAATAATATATAATATAATGATTATTTATGTGCATCTTTTGTTAAAGTATCTTTGGTATGGCTTGGATATTTTTTCCGGTACTCTTGTACTACCTAAAAAAAAATCGTAAGTCGTACTAGTTATCTTAGTTATTTATTAACATATACCTAACTTACCTTCAATACATACTGCTTTTGATTTTCATTTTTTGTAAATTTTGTATTAAAATCTTCCATCAATTTGACACCACGTTCGGCTGCATCATTTATAACGCTCAAATGGTGTAAAATATTCTTGGCCTCTATATAACTATCGATATTCGGCCAATTTTCTGGATTTTGATGTAAGAACTCCATGCTTAGTTGGAACCTTTGGAATAGATTTTTCGATTTAGGCGTTAATAATTCAAGTGGTAAGTCTTTTTTTAAAAATCGTGAGACATCACCAATTTTTAATACATATTTTTTTTGTATTTCTGTGGTCAATTCGTCTTCTTGAAGCTCGTCATTTTCTAATAATTGTTGAGCCATTTGTTTTTTCACGTGATTTTCAATCCTGTCATCAAATAACGAAAAACAAGCGGTTTCTTCTCCCAGATACCATAAATGATTTATACATTTTTTTATAGCAAGCTCAGCCACTTGCTTATCATCGGACTTATAGTATTCAAGTTTTCTTAAAAAAAGTACATCATTATAAGGTGCTTCAATAGCATTAGGAGACCTAAACCAAAACTCTATATAGCATTTCACAATAAAACAGCATATAGCTTTTTAATGAAGTTATTTCTGCTTTTGTCAGTTTAAATTGTTCTTGAAATATGTATATTTTCAAACAATATATTCTCTTACACATCCATCTAGCTAGATGATAAGCTCCTGGACGTTTAAAATGAATACCTTTAGGTGGTACCCCACCTAAAAAAATTATCACCAATT
>NC_042493.1:48955348-48956382 GCF_005508785.2 Acyrthosiphon pisum
ACATCCGACTTCTAGGTAAAACACACCCTCCCCCTAATACTAAACGTAAATTGAAACCCTACCCACTCTCTTGGGCAGACCAATAAGTCTTACCATTTCTTCCAAATTTCCATCCACTAGTAGAGGCATAAGCCTGGAATAGTAAACGGCATAGCCATCCCTCTCAATGCAATGCAATGCAATGCATTTTTTGTCTGATACCATTGCAGTTCCATTTTTAGGTTAGTCATGATGGTTTTCGGGGATGACGTTGAGGATTTGTATGACTGTGCTCATGATTGCGTCTCTAGTGTTAGAGTCCGGGGATTTTTGGAGAGTGGCAAGTAGTTTTTTGATAATGACTAATATTTGTGTAGCCGAAACTGCAGGTTCAGGGAGAGGAGTTGAGTTTGCTTTTACGATGGCTGAGTAAGTGTTTGAGGATGTTTGAGAAAGCGAACTTGTTTGCGGTGGATGTTGCGTGACGAAGGAGGTCATGGTTTGAGGGTTTTGGTGTTTGGTTTTTTCGGAGCGCATGCGATTTGGAATGGGTTTTGGTTTGTGATGTTCGATGTAGTGGGGGCATCCACGGTAGTTCGCAGTGTGTTCTCCACCACAGTTGCAGCACAGTTGCAGACTAAAAATAACTATACATTGTCTTATTAAATATTTATTTAATTTACCTTTTCAAACAATCACTATCATTTTATATGAGTCACCAAATGTAAAAAACTTCAAATTTATTTATAATTTGTCTGTTCTGAAAGATTTATATAAACACAAACATTTAATACCAATATTTGATCATGAACATAAAACTAGGTTTGTATCACTAATGTATCACTAATACTATGATCTTATAAGTTATAACTATTACGTACTCATTGCAGTATCGTTACTATTATCTTTATTATTATTATTATTATTGTTTTTTGTTTTTAGGATTAAAACCTTAAAATTTATATTCATGCTGAAGTACCTCCGATGGGTGGTCTCTTCCCTCAGTCTCTTCTGTCTATTTTATTATATTTTTTATCACTTAAGCTTATTGTCAT
>NC_042493.1:48956432-48957783 GCF_005508785.2 Acyrthosiphon pisum
ACATCTGAAGTTCGAGTTTAAAATTTAAAACATGGTTCCACGTAAGTAACTAAATATTTGGCAATCAAAAAATCTTGAATATATATTATGTACACAGTATTTTTATAGTCATTTGAAGTTCAAATTTGTACGTAATTATAGATCTTAAAGAAGAATAACGATTTTAGTTTTGTGTGTGATGCATTATGAGTAGGTAGGTATTACATTTTTTAAAATGTGTATAGCGTGCTATAAAAAAATAATTGTGGGTATTATGCATGATATATTGATATAACACGATTTACATAAAAAAGTTGTACCTAATTAAAATAATATAGGTATTGTAGATATATTTTATGAAGATTTGATACGATATGGCTTTTATAAATACCTACCAATGTCCAATTGGGCTACGCATTAATAGAGGATGTCAGCGCACTATTCGTTTTCTCTCTCTGGCCCACGCGCAACATAGACAAAACGCATTTACGCAAAATCATTTTTTCTATGCGTTTAAGTAATCTTAGAGTAAAGTCACATTACTCTAAAGTCATTACAAAAAAGATAGAGAATAATACTTTTGAGGGAATGACATATCGATTTGTATAAATATTAAATATTGTCTCAAATCAATTAAGTAGGACCATTTATTATGAATACCTACACTAGTACTAAAACTAGTATACTTAGTAATACCCACAGACATATTACTATGCATACCTAGTTACTAATTACTATATACAGTGGCGTACGCAGGATTTTTCAGTGGGGGGGGCTTGAAAATTAGTTACAATTTTATTTTTATTTTGTCCAGTCTAATAATTTCAGACGTTTATTTGAGGTATTTTAAAATGTTTGTAACTTTTCCACTTTTATAGTAGAAAAAATGCTCTGATCATAAACATCGATGCCGGATGTATGTTTTTGGAAGCGAATTGGATCTAGTTGATACTTTTAGGAGGTCGAAATTGAAAATTCTCCGTGCTTTCTAAAATAATTGGAGAAAAAAAATGAAAATGTATTAAAATTGTTTGGTAACCAGCTTGGTTATACCGTCTTCATTTGGATTGTATTTGATTAATTTAAATTTATTTTTCTATAAATATCAATAAAAAATTATTCATTCGGTCAAAAAGCTTAAAAATGTAATGCGTAAGTTTTTATTATAGCTAAAATATTAACTATACATAGGCACCATGGTTATGTTTTATAAGCATTTAAAGTTCAAATTTCGTCATAACCACAGTTAATTTGTAGTTCAAAACTTATAAAATATTAAATGTGTATAGCTAAGGCTAAACAATTTAATACAAGGTCTTTCATACTAGTAATTCATACTTTTACCTGAAAATTACAGATGATTTACGAAAAT
>NC_042493.1:48957833-48964721 GCF_005508785.2 Acyrthosiphon pisum
GGGGTGGATGTGGTCTTTTGCTATCACTGGGTCGAGGTTTGGTGTTTCGTAGAGTACTTTGGCGAGTTCTCTCCATGAGATTTCTGGGCTGGTTTGAGATAAAGATTGGTGGAATTCGATGACTTGGTTTGGTGGTTTTTGTTTCGGAAGTTTGGTTGCCAATTTTAGATATGTCGGATGTTGATGATGATAAATCGGAATTTCCAGATATCGATTCTTGATCAGTATCTACAGACGTTGGTTTATCATTTTCTGTTTTGTTTTGATGTGATGTTGGACGTGCTTTTTCCTTCGTGTTTGGAAAATCTTCTTTGACCGTGAACAAAGGTGGTTTTAGTAGAGGCAGAGGCGATTGATGTCGGTTTTTCTTAGACACGATTTGTGGAGGAGTGGCTCCCCGTTTTTTGCTACGGTTACCCATGATCGGCGTGTTGTGGCTTGCCTACGCTTCGGTGCGAGACCCGGCAGTGTCACCCTCAGGTGACTGAGCCTCGTGGTCGTAGATGGGGGGGAGTATAAGATTTTTGGCTACTTACTGAATAGATGCGAGTTGATCCGTCAGGATAGTGAGTCAGCGTGGAGAGCTGGAGTGAGGTTCGATTAGTGCAGCAGCAATGTTGAACCTGCTCGGATGCGGACTGATTGATGACTATGATGACTATGATGCCTAAAATGACTAAAATGCCCGTATACAGTATGTTATCTCTATATTTAAAAAATGATAAGAAAACTTACTGATTGACTGATTGGCTGATTGATCCACCAACAGCCCAAACCACTTGTCGGATATGATTGAAATTTGGCATACAGATAACTGTTATGACGTAGGTATCTGCTAAGAAAGGATTTTTTGAAAATTCAACCACTAAAAGGGAAAATAGGTAGTTGTAAGAATACAATAGTGGCTCCATGTCGGTAATACTTTATTGTACAGGTGGACAGCCTTCTAATCTCGTAAATGTGTCTGGTAAATATAAAGTGTTCCGTACCGACTAATAAACCATGGGTGTGCCGCTGTGCGTATCCGTGCTTACAGTCGGTAAGGATTACGTTGCCATTTGGTCAGATTTTGGGTTACGGTTATGGGGAGGGTGTCGTTGACTCGTCATGGTCTTCCTGGGTGGTGGTTAACCCTCCCGATTGTATGGTAGACTCTCCTTATTTTTAAAACTAGTAAACTCTCCCGATGGTAAACTCTCTCGGGTCAATACTATGTTTACCTGAAGGAAATATGTAATGGTCGTTGACAAGACAGGTCTCGAGCTAGAACGCATCTGAACGGGTTGGGTCTAGCCGGAGAAAGCATGAACACGTCGAGGTCACCAATTTGACGAGAGGCACATAAGTTTGATCGGCCGGCGTCTGTTAGGACATTCGGTCTGGTGTTCGGGCCTCGGTATGTTATATCACGGTGATATGCGGCTGTCGTGACTGGGTAAGACTGAGCGATGCACTTCGCGGTTTAGTCGTTACCCGTTGGTACTCGGAGCCAGTTGAGGCAAACAACTAGAGTGTGCCCGTGCGCAGGTGCTTTATGTGCATCGCACGGTTTAAGATAGACTAGTATCTAAAGTTTAAGGCTTAAACTGTGGTGCATCGTCACAAATACTATATTACTATAATCAAAAAAAATCACGAAAAAGTGCAAATTATTTTGAGTTAGAAATTCATAAAAATATTCTTTTTAAATCTAAGATTCAGATATATGAATCTCTGATATATTGTTACAATAGCAGTTGAAAAATATTAAAAATACATAGGCACAATTTCGTAGTCAAAAATGTATAAAATTTTCAACGTTTATACCTAAGAATTGAAAATTTAAAATAAGGTTCCACATAAATAATAAGTTATATATGAATTACTTAATTCACAATAATATCATCAAATATACTTAGTAATATCATAGGCTGGTTGACCGTCTTGGCGTCTTCGCTCAGTATCGTTTTTCTTATACAATGATATTATATCATTGAATTAAAATTGAATACTATCCATTACATTGACCCACTTATAACCTACTATACAGCAGAGCGACACCTTATTGCCCACCTTTTTATTATTATCATTATTATTTTTATGTAATTGATTTTTTTGTGAATCCTCTTATATAATACAATATTATTGATTAATCATTAGTATTATTTTACATCGAATGTTTTCCTTACAAACATTTTATTTTATTTCATTATAACTATTATCATTATTACCACCATTATCAAGTTGTTTTGTCCTAATATCTAAGTCCCTAGGATCCATAAAAGGATTATTTTCCTAAAGAGACAAGTATACAGAAGAAGTGGGTTTAATCACAAAAATGAAAGTTGATTCAGTACCATCTATAAAAGAGGTATTTTTCACGTTTATTATGATACAAATATGTGTTTTTTTGTTTATACTGTTACTTAGCCGTATGCTCTCCTAGCTTAGTAATACTGATGTAATTAGTAGACCTCGGAGTGGACCCTTATTATTATGTAGGTACCTACATTTCATAAATTATAATACTTGTTATTCGCTTCATCCATAAGTCAACCTACATATTATTAACAGGCGTAAATCATCGGACTGACCACTCACCCAGTAGGAGTTCGTCGGTGCAACAATTATAACAATACTATTTCTTTCTAGAACATGGCGAAAACTATCTTAGAAAGGGTGGAGGCATATCGGGAGTGTCAGATCTGACAAATAACATTACATATATAATTACAACAGTGGTCAACATTAATTACGCCCTCACGACCTATTACGACCTAACGACATGACGAAGATAATTTAACTGTTCACAATCAAAGTCCAGTACTCAATAGTGAAGAACTAACAATCAACATTTTTCAATAATTATAGAAAAAAAAATGTGATTTTGAATTTTGATTGCTTCTTATTAATTAATATCTATACGAAAAACACATTTTATAAACTTATTTTACATTTTGATGAAGGCATTATATACTATATATTATAATATACGATAGTTGCGTATTTTGGTAGTATATACTTTTCTAAGAACTTACCGGGATTTTAAGTTTCTTACTCCTAGTTCGGTTCACCTAATATTATGACAAATTGAATTTATTATTATTATTTTTATTTTTCAGAATTATTCAACAGCAATTGAAATTACATCAACGCGTCCAACGTACATATATAGAAATATTATAAATACTTGTGTTTCTACAACTTAAATTAGGTTATTGAATAGATGTAAGTTGAATTAACAAATATTTATAGTTTATATGATGTCAATGGTGTGTCAAAACTCAAATTAAGTTATTTAAATATACAAGACACAAATGTTTATTATTATTTTGTATTTTATTATTGTTCGATAATTAAATGGACTGTATTATTATCATAAACTTGTAAGTGTTTTATCGTATTATACAGAATAGTGATCTTAAGTAGGCGGTAGAAATTTGGGAGGTGCTTGGGGGTGCTTAGCACCCTCAAAATTTATTGACTATAATATTATGCCATTGGATACAATTATTTCTAAGACCTTATCATTTTCATAATAATAATAATATATTGATATCAGAACAATAATATATAATTAAAGATCATATTGTATTATGTTAAAATTAATTGTTTATATTAAGATTAATGCGAAGGTGTATACAATTAAGGTGTATGAATTGACGGGGGGGGGGAAGCCCTCCACTGATTACTTTAGTCGACATAAATCTAGCACCCCCATAAATTTAACCCAAATTGCGCCTCTGGCGGTAGAACAGCGTTCGAGCGACTACGACGAACAACTGATCGGCGAACACGTCATTATTGTCATCAAGATTGCCAGACGCATAAATGCACAGTAGGTGAGTTGATGACCCGGGAATCAACTCGTACGTAGCCCATAAAAATTACCACGGGTCGCGACGGTCGAGATAATAAGTCTTACTACAAAGTGATATACCTACCTACCTAACATACCGCCCACCTTGAAATAATAATTAAAAATATATTTCAATAAATAATAATACAATTTTTGCTATTCAATATCAGAACATATGTAATAATAAATCAATACATAAAGAAAAACAATAATAATAATAATATTTAATTCTGATTGCCTTCAAAGAGCAAAGGACCAAGGGCAGTGGGTTTCTAGGTTTCTGGGTTGATTATCATATATTATTATTGATGATTTTAATTTTCTAAAAAAACTTAAAAATGCCCTAACAATAAATAGACTATTGTTTAACTTCCCTAACTTCTAAATAGTATGCACCAAATTATTTTTATTTTATCCAGCGCGGCGGTAGTGGCGCGAATCTAAGTAAAACGAAATAGCGGAGTAGCCACTAACGTATATTAACAGGAAACAGAGTTTTAACATTGAAAAATCGTGCTAATTTATGTCAATCCTTTGTCAACACTCAACCTCTACAGGACAAACGGCTGTACATATAAAGTCGTATAAGGTATATCAATCGATCAGAAATATTATGTAGATGGAAACAAGGAACTCGCTAGCAGATGGTTAAATAGTTTAAAACTTATAACTTATAAGCAAAAATGTTCAAGTACTTTTAAGACCGATTTTGCGTACGGAACAGTGGAGATGGATAAGCGGTGGGTCGGGGAACATAAAGTAAATATCCCCCGACCCACCGCTTATCAATCCCCACTACTCTCATCCCGATGGTGGTGGCGGCGGCGACCATAATATTACCATTTCGTATATTCATAGGAGCAAATAGAGGGGGGCTTTAGGGGCTAAGCCCTCCCAAAAATGTCCATAGCCCCCCTAAACATTTCCTACATTTTGTTTTAAGCTTATTCAATATTATCAAAATAAGGCTTTAGCCCCCCCCCCCCACAAATCCCAAACGCTATTTGCGCCTATGCGTATATTGCTGACGACCAGCTAGATAGTATATAGATTATAGGTACTATCTTAAGTCGTGCTCAACGACTGTGATTGTTTAGTGAATTCGTGATCCTGCGCGACGGTATTATATTATTATGCTGAAAACTTGGGGGAGCCGTAAAATCCCGGAAAATAAACTAACGGATCGTATATATCCGGAAAAAATAAGTATAGGTACCTACTTATTAGACCAATAGAAGTATAATATTTAGTTACCAAATTCGTACTTGTATATTTTGTGTAACATTAATATTGTACAGGTACCTATATAATATGTATTATGCTATATTATTAATATAGAATTTGTAAGAGAATCTACTTCATTGATTAATGGTGAATGGTGATATTCAGTGTTTGGAAAGAACGTCGTTCAAAATTATAAAATGTTCAGTTTATTATAACTAACAGGCCGTCACAGTAGAAAAAAATCGATCGTAAAACATGGTTTTGTACTTCCAATGGTTCTCAGGCCTCGATAATCGTAGAAACATGATTTTGGTATAAAAATAATCACGAGAAGTTGTACTAAATATTCTAGGAACAGAATTTTAAAATATTTTTTCTAACCAATTTTATTTGTATTTGAAATTTGTACTACATTTTCATTTTTTAAAAAAATATATAAAATCGGAAAAATTAGATATCGAAAATTTCTTTCAAGGATATTTAGTACAACTTCTCGTGATTATTACGATCGTCTCATAGCCCACACAAATTCATTAATCCGTGAATTAACATCAAACAAAATTCCTGGTAATCCTCACCAACAATTAAAAAGAAAATGGTGCAGAGATCTCCTAAGCAACTAAAAAACGATGGTTAAATAAGAAGTTACAAAAAAAAAAAAAATCAATAGGAAGTTTCACTACTTGGTGGCTTCTTCCAACAACTCACTCATGTCATTGTAATGTAGCCCGTATTCATATTGTGCCTCAGGGTACAGATTGTATATTGCATATAAAAAATAAAAATAAAAATAAATAAAAAAATTAGCATAACTGTATAAAAAAAAGGTAGTTTTCACTCTACTGTGCAGGTGATCTATTGTACAAGTGAGCCATTATACTGAATTGTATTAAATTAAAATCCGATGATATTATATCATTGTATAAGAAAAACGAATCTGAGCTAAGACGGGAGTCAGCCTATGATAATTATATTTTTAACTACAAAATAATTTAAAATTTGACGATTTGACAATTTTTTTTCAAAATTCGAATGTTAAATCAAATTTAAAAAAAATTTCACCATGTATTATTAATATTTTTCAATTGCTATTGTAACAATATATCAGACACCTTGTATTAAATTGTCACGCTTCTTGATCCAACAAATTTAATAACAAATTGATAATAGAAAAAGATTTAAAAAATTTTAAATGTCCGTAAACAGCTCAGAAAGAGTGAAAGTGTTATAGGAATTTATAAAATATACATAATATGGTGTAAATTATTAAAATTATATATAACTATTCATTTTTTTAATTACAGCAAAATAAGATAAATGATAATTAATTATATATGATTGTGTTAATAATGAATGTCCTATGTTGTAAAAATTTGAACTTCAGGCGCTCATAAAAATTCAATTTGACTTTCCAGTAGAGATATTTTTTCCATAAAATTAGACAAACTTACGAGGAATTTTGTTTTAAATTTTCAAATGTTAGATTTAAAAAGAAAAAATCTGAATTATTGTTATGAATTTCTAACATAAAATAATTTGTAAATTTTCTTTATTTTTAGAATGAAACATATTTAGAACATATTTAGTTATTTTCTATCAAACACAATTTGCTAATGCCTCATACAGTTATACATATAACAATCATTTACATCTTATTTACAAATATATTTAATCAACATTACGTATCACGTTATTTATTAATTTATATTGTATTCGAAGTATCTAGGTCCTATACTCATTCATTGATAGCTAGATGACTTAGCGGTTCCCAATTTTTTTTTCCTGCTGTACCCCTAAGCTTAATATTTTTCTAGATTCTACCCCAC
>NC_042493.1:48964821-48968154 GCF_005508785.2 Acyrthosiphon pisum
GATCAAAATCATGAACTATTAGTTAATCATACTGTAGTTAAAAATATATAAATATTACATTTTTATAGATAAGTAATTAAAACTTTTACATATATTTGTATATTTTATTGTAAATATAGTTAAGAAAATAACTTATGTCTATATTAAATTAATGAATTAAACATTTTAGATAGCTTTTAATAAGGATTACTTATTTATACGTTGCAAGTAAATGTTATTATTACAACTGTTTTTATAGCTTACCTATGTACTTTTTATAGCCCTCGTCAAAAGACTTAACGGTTTGTGACTCAAATCAGAGTAAGGTGACTAAATATGGTGACTAATTACTAAACCTCGTACCACAAATATATGTGTCACGGTCTACCAATATCTATATTCTATCGAAATCCTAGTACAGGATGCAAGTTTTGTGTGTGAACGTAACTAAAATATAACACTTAGATTAGCTAGTATCAGCCTTAATCTGATATGGTGTCACTAACCGCCAGTTTGTTTAAAAAAATATCTCGCTTTAGATTAAAACATACTTTTAAAAACATTTTTATCAGAATAAAAATATGCTCATAATATTTCTTAATATATTAAGATGTACAGTAAATTCTCACCCAATTTTTAATAAAGGACTGTCATTGTCGTGGTCTGTTTCATCAAGATATTCCACTTTAACAACTCCACTGAATACTACATCATTCATGACAATATTTTCTTGTTTAATTGTACCATTAAATGCTGGATCATGACTAAAAAAAATTTAAATTTAATTATTATTGAGTAGATAACAAGTGTATATATTAGATACTATGTACAAATTGAATAATACATAAATTATTAAAAAACCTAGTTTTATTCTTTAAAATGTAGGTTAAAATTACATTTTGTAATGCTACACTAATTATGTATTTATGTATATGTATTTACTCACTTGGAAATTATCGAGGAGTCACTCATAGCTTTTCTTAATGGTTCCATACTGAATTCTTCTTTATTGTTTTTCGGTAACTGTGAACATAAACCATTATAATTGGTACCCTTTATTCAAACCTGTCATTTAGTTGTGTTAAGAGGTGCATTATCACCTATTTTTTTTTTGTACAACTTTTTCTTTACACTGTCATAAATGAAATTAAAACACTAAGATGTGTTTGAAATCTGATGATGACTCATTATTCAATGTTTTATAGTTTTTTTACATTTTAATAAATTGAAAGTATGTTCATACAATTGTGATATCCAGGAGCAAGGACAAATTGACAACAGTAATAAATTATATTATAATAAAAAAAAGGATTTCATGTAATACATCTTATTGCCTAGGTAATTGTTTCTGTTAGTTAGTAGGTATACTAAGTATATGCCTATGGGTTCGGCCCACGGAATTCATAAACAAACAAAATATAACAGTGATATCACTATACTAAATGATTAAATATATTAGGTGTGCTAAAGACACAGAAGTATCTGTTAATTTTAACTCGAAGTCTTCCTTACTAAGTTAACTTGTTTAACCTTAACAAACCTTGATTCTGATACTCTGCAACACGTACTTCAGTAGCTTGAGAATTTCGGTATCTATTATATTATATCCTCTTGGATTATTTTGACAGTATTGTTCAGCGCCGGCTGAAACAATGATAATATCAAATCAATCAATAAAGTGATATTATTAACATGCTACAATAATATAGTGGAAGCTTTCAATAAATAATCTAATTAAATCTAATTAATTGAATCTAATTAATTTCTACATCTTAAATCCTATTTTATTGTTGTCAGCGCGTACGAACTTAAATAATGGAAATCAAAAAACACTTATATATGATACGCATTTATTCCATTCCGTATGCGCGGCAGTGAAATTGGGCCCATAATTTACTATAGTTTAATACCATAAAATACTAATATTTAATACAATTTAACCAACAATAAATGAATAGTATAACTATCGTGCATAACGATATAACGTTATAACGTACAACACTTTTGAAAACTTACACGAATAATCATAAGATTGTGGACTTTAAACTCGTCGCGATTAACACTACGATGGAAAGGCACAATTATTAAAACAATGCTTTATTAATAAATGCAACGCTTTTCAACCAGTAGAAACGTAAAAATAAATCTCTTGGAGTCTCGAAACACCTATAGGTACGCCAAATTATTACAATCATCAAAACATGATTTCATAACAATGACATTTTTACACAAATCGTCGATGACAAAACACTGATAATATATAACCTTAAACAAGTTACAACAAAATTACAATTAAGTATTTAATCTCCTTGGAGATTATTATTATTATTAAGATGGTAAGCAATTGGAGGTATTGACGGATCGACCTGTCATATTATTATACTGATGTGACTATAGGGAAGCACGACAAAACACCATCCGACAAAAAGCCACGATGGTTATTTGTCTAATGGTTTTATGTCACTTTTTAAAATGATATTCGGCACAAAGCCATTCGACAAAAAGTCACCATGGTGAATACCAACAAAAATAGTGTATACAGTAATTAACAATATTTCAACGACAAAAAGCCACTTGGTATTACAATTAATTATTATTTTTTATTTTTTGGCGCCAATTCGTTAAAAATTTATGATATTATAGGAATTCAGATTTCAGATATTGAGCTCTATTTCTAACGGTACAATATTGATCTAGCGATGCAATAAATTATAGGTAATTATTCTAAAAACAGATCTTAATTTATCGTCATTCGTCAAGTACTCAAGTCTACTTGAGATAGATTTTCCTACGTGTTCTTCAAAAATTAAAGTGTAACAACTTTTTAGTTCCTACTTCTTAATATATTTTTTTTAAGATTGATGGAGATTTAGGGCCGTTCTTACAATGTCCGGTAAAGTGTTGGTTAACGCTAACCGGATGATAACAGATTTTATTACCGGCAGAATTCCGCCGGTTAAGTGTCGGTTAACTTTAACCGGAGGTCGTAAGAACCAGCCTAAATCAAATATGTGGAAAAGGAGCTCAAATCAGCTCGGCAACCAATTCAAATTCTTTTTCAGAATTCTTGTCACTTCTCGAGATTAATTAAAATATCAAATAAAACTGCACATTTTAAAGATTTGTAGTTTTGTCACATAAATGTATATGTACATACGTCTTTGTCTTATTTCTGCATATAATCAATATTTTTTATACAACTACTCAGGGACGGCCTCACAGTGGGATGAAACACGAATTTAGCGTGCCAAAAGTACCTTTTTTTAAACTAAAAAATTATTGGTTTTTTTTATCAATAATTAATCGTTACAATATTCTGACGATACAGCTGTTAGTATAAAATATATACATTAT
>NC_042493.1:48968204-48971387 GCF_005508785.2 Acyrthosiphon pisum
TTCGCCGTATCACGCTCAATCAAATGGTTTGGTCGAACGTTTTCACCGAACGCTGAAGTCCGCGCTCACTGCACACGAATCGACACAGTGGTCAACGAAGCTGCCAATCGTCCTCCTCGCACTGCGCAACACGATCAAGGTTGGTTTCGAGCACACTCCAGCCGAGTTGGTCTACGGCGCGACACTTCGACTTCCTGGTGAAATGTTTCACGCCGCGCCCGCCGAACCTAAACCGCCCGAGCTCGTAGCGACGCTCCGGGACTTCATGGCGCAGCTACGTTTCACGCCCGGTACCAACCACAGCACACAACGCGCTACGTTCGTACCGAACGACCTAAGCCAGGTCAGTCACGTTTTCGTCCGGATCGACGCCGTCCAGCCGCCGCTCCAGCCACGATACGAGGGACCTTTTGCAGTTTTGGAACGCCGCGAAAAAACATTCAAGGTACAGCGCCATCGATCAACGACGTGGATTTCCATCGACCGACTCAAGCCAGCATTCATCGCCCGGGAAGATCCTACCGCCGACCATTCGTACGCCGCGCAATCGATCGAACACCCCCCAAAAAAACGAGTCCGTTTTTTTCCCGCCGAGGGGGAGTAATGTGGTGATTCCGGCACCTTATCACCACTCACGCTAGCGCGCCCTTCTTCAAATAACCATTTTGTACATTGTATTCGTTTTGTGATTTATATTGTATCCTTTTTATTTATTGTCTCTGTGAAATTATTTTAAAATATTGTACCGTCTTTGGTCACGTGACGACCCGACTTTTTCTCCCGCCTCGCGCGGCGACTTCGCCGTTACGCGCTCGAAGCCGCCGTCGCGCGCTACCATCGTCACTCGCTTTTTCGCTCTCGAAACATAAACTCGAGCAGCCCTACGTCTCGACGACCTGTTTTTATTACGTACCGTTTTAACTGTCATTTTTATATCTTAACTATTTTTGTGTTTGAAAATATTACTCAGTCGATTCAACATCGAATTTGTCGTTTCATCATTTACCTCCTACCTACCTACTTAGAAACCTCCTGATTTTGGTGTCAAAAAACATAAGTAATATCCGTCGTACCCGAAACCACGTTTCGGACCACGACAGTGGTAACGCACCACGGGTATTACCACATTGGTGACCTCCGAATTCGTTAAACGACATTACCCAGTAACGTTCTGAGGTACTCGATTCCGCCCGCCGATTTCCGACACGAAAGTTCCGCCCGACCGCGAGTGCGTCTACCGAACCCGACTTTCACGACCAACGTCGAGTTCATTTTTTTCACCCGCGTTTATCCGCGAGATCCAGAATGATCGAGCCCAGCATCACTGTCGCCGTGACAGGTGGCAATCCACCAATCACCACCACGACGATGGCGACCACGACCACACCGAGTGCTTACGTGGAAACCGCATCTTTCACTCACGTCAGGCTTCCGGGGTTCTGGCATAACTCCCCTACGCAGTGGTTCACGCACGCGGACGCCATGTTCGCGAACAAGCGAATCCGCTCGGGTCTGCCGCGCGTGAACCACGTGCTTGAAGCTCTGGACGAAGACGGTGTCCGCACGATCGCGGATCTGCTCGGATCGGACGCGACGTACGAGTCCATCCGACAACGACTCATCGCCGCATACAGCATTCCGCAAGCAACGTGCTTCCAGCGCATGATCCAGCCCGGCGGCATGGGCGATCGCGCCCCATCACGCCTGCTCCGGGACATGCGGGAAATCTACCCCGACGGCATGACGGAGTCCTCTCTGCTCGCGTTTTGGCTGAGCAAGCTGCCGCCACCTGTCCGCACCGTCATCGCCGGTCTTACCGGTTCCGTCGACTTCCTCGCCGAACGCGCCGACCGAGTTTGGGAGGCGTCTCAGAGCAGTGAAATTTCGGCTGTCACGAGGGACCACGACTTACGCGAGTCGCAACACATCACTCGCCCGATCCCGCCGGCAGGTCCACCCGACCAAGACGCGCGTTTTCTCGCGCTTGAAAACGCGATACACGCGCTTACAGCTCAAGTCGCGTCCCTGGCCACATCACAAGCAGCCGCGTTGACTCGCACGACCAACGATCGTTCCACGCGCCAACAGCGTGATCGCTCCCGCTCGCAGTCGCAGCCGCGGCCCATCATAACGGCTGGTTGGTGCTACTACCACGACCAGTACGGCGCGGATGCGCGCAAGTGCCGCGACCCGTGCACTTACGTGTCGGCGACACAGAAAAATCCATGAGGCGGCGGTGCTTCAACAGCACCTCGCCGCGCGAACACACCGACTCTTCGTCAACGACACCCGTACCGGTCGTCGATTTTTAATCGACTCCGGCGCGGAAATTTCGGTGCTACCGCGACCATCCAACTTTCGGCAAAACAACGGCCACACTTCGAGCAACGAAATAAGACTCGTAGCCGCAAACGGCTCACAAATCAAAACCTACGGGCCAAGACAACTACATCTCGATCTGGGTTTCAAACGACTGTTCACCTGGACGTTCGAAATGGCTGACGTTTCTCGACCTATTATCGGAGCCGATTTCCTGCATTACTACGGTTTGCTCATCGACATACGCCGAAATCGCCTTGTCGACCTCTCGGTAAATAGTTCGGTAAAAATCACGCCCGCTACCGCCTCGCCCCGTACCGCGATTTGTGCCGTCGCTCGACCATCGAAGTGGACTGATATACTTCGCGACTACCCCGAAGTCACGCGCGAATCGCCCGTACCGACCAAGTTCCTACATGACGTGGTACACGAGCTACATACCACCGGCCCAGCACTTTTCGCCCGACCACGCCGACTGCCGCCCGATCGTCTACGAATCGCACGGCAAGAGTTCGATTTCATGCTGCAGAAAGGCATCTGCAGGCCGTCATCGAGTTCGTGGGCCAGCCCACTTTTACTGGTTCCGAAAAAAGACGGTACGTTTCGACCATGCGGTGACTACCGCCGGCTCAACGCTGTCACGGTGGCCGACCGGTACCCGTTGCCGCACCTACACGACTTCACGGCAAACCTCGCCGGAAAACGATTTTCACGAAGCTCGATTTGGTACGTGCTTATCACCAAGTTCCGATCGCGCCAGACGACGTACACAAAACCGCAGTCACGACACCGTTCGGTCTTTTCGAATTCCCCGTCATGTGTTTTGGGTTACGCAACGCCGCTCAACTTTTCAGCGAGTAATAA
>NC_042493.1:48972080-48973452 GCF_005508785.2 Acyrthosiphon pisum
CCGTGATGTCGATGTCGTCGTCGGCCAAGATGAGTGAGGCGTAGACGCAGGCTAATTCGGGTTTTGAGATGGCCATCGTAAGATCGGAACGGATGAAAATTCGGTTGATCGCAAGTCGCAAGTAGCCTTAGCTCCGGTAGTGAGAACAAGCAATTGACGCGAAATAAGAGAAGTGCCGAATGCCAATGACCGATGATGAGTGTTGACAGCGTTGTGCTCGTAGAGTTTGAAGTGTGCAGTGTTGCCAGAAATGTTGCCGAAACGTTTTATGAAAAAAATGTATTTAGAAATCAAAATCACTGTATATTTATAATTTATATACAGTCCCCACTTCCCCACCTTTTTTTAACGTTATAAGTGATAACCATAGATATATACAATAAACTAGATGGCCGTCTCCTTCCGGTCGATGGCAGTTGTCCGAAAAATGATAAGGACCCGAGAATCGAAGGGCTACCAACAATTGCAATCGAAATGTTGTAATATAAATTATTATTATTATTATTAAATTTCTATTGATAAAAGTTATACTATGATAAAAATTATACTATGATAAAAGTTATACAATTCCCGCGTATTTCACTTTTTCAGTTTTTCACTGTTTTCACTCAGTTTTTCACTGTTTTCACTCAGTTTTTCACTGTTTTCACTCAGTTTTTCACTGTTTTCATTCAGTTTTCACTGTTTTCTCTGTTAGTTACAGTTAGTATACAACTTTTAAAAATGGATCTTGCCGGTAATTTATTTGACCTTTGTTATAGTAGTAGTAGTAGTAGTAGTAGAAATTATCAGGCAATAACACAACAATTATTACAATTATTTAAATATCACATAAAAAACAGTTAACTAATTTTTATATTTGAAATTAAGAGTAAAACATTGTCAACATTTCAGGTTATTCTGCATATTATATAGTTTAATGGTTTGAAATAAAATAATCCTACTTCAATAGTAATCAATAATCAATTAACAATAACCAAACAATATTTTACCAATATTTACTTGATGATTTTTCTAAATCCCCTTGTCAATTGTCAAATACAATTAGATTTAGATCAATTCGTTGAAAAATTACATTTATTAATTAATTGGTACTAAATGATAAGTAGGTTTACTTCTAAATGTATTCGAAATAATTCAAAAGGTTGTTACAAGAATTGTTTCTGTTACTGTTTAGACATCATCATCAATCATGATCATAATTATTTTGGTGTACAAGAACCCGTTGTTGATCATAATGGTATGTATATACAATATACACATTTTTAATTGTAAATAAAATATTTTAAATGTAAATCCTTCATCTCCTGAACTTATTGCAAGTATTAAACTATTAATTATTTCTATTATTAACCAACTATTGTAAGCAGGG
>NC_042493.1:48973502-48975119 GCF_005508785.2 Acyrthosiphon pisum
CTACACAAACCTGCTAGAAAAAATTATACAATGCGTAGAGTTAATCTTTATGGCAAAAACGATCTATGGCAGGCCGACTTGGTCGAAATGATTCCATATTCAAAACAAAACAAGGGATACAAGTATATTTTGTGCGTTATAGACTGCTTTACGAAATATGCCTGGGCCATAAGATTAAAATCCAAAACTGCTAAAGAAGTTTCAAACGCAATGTCTAAAATACTGCTTAAACGCACACCGAAACTATTACAGCTTGACAATGGTAAAGAATTTTACAATTCTACATTCGACGCGTTGATGAGGAAGCACAACATAAATAAATATTCGACTTATATACTCGCGCCGGCGAGAGAACGCTACTCGTTGGCGCATCCAAATGACGGAGCTCCGTGGTTTCGTACCCAAATTTCTCCCACTCTACCACCTAGGCGCCGCACAGTGGGATGAAACACGAATTTAGCGTGCCAAAAGTACCTTTTTTTAAACTAAAAAATTATTGGTTTTTTTTATCAATAATTAATCGTTACAATATTCTGACGATTAAACCAGAATTTCAAAAAAATTAATTAACATACACCTGACTTACAGCTGTTAGTATAAAATATATACATTATTTGATTGATATTTTCAAACTTTTATTCATTTTCTTTTTATTTAATTTTCACACTTCAACGATAAAAATAGAATTTTTTTTTCCACAGTTATTAAATTATATACGTACATGTAACAACGACATATTATTTTTATATTTTAATTATTTTTTTTTTTCCTAATTGCTATATTATGTTGAAATTTTAAGTGTTTTAGTGGTTTTTGAACTTTTGAGGAGTAATACTTAAATTTACGCAGTTTTACTAACTATTCAATACATACATATTGTAAAGGAAATTAATAGCTCTTTGAAAATATAAACATTTTTTGCTTTCAGTTTCAACAGTAATTTACAAAAATTGTTTTCTTTATAAATATGACGTTTTACTGTAAAAACCACGCTTTTTATATTATTTAGTTTTCTCACTTGAAACCATAAAATTTTATTTTTTATTTATACAATTGTTATATAATTGTCTTAAATGTAATAATGAAATATTATTTATTTATATTAATTCATTTTTTTTTTTTTTTTTTTTATATGCTTTTTAATAATAAGTTTTTTAATGATTTTAGTACTTTGGAGAAATGATACTGAAATTTACGCCATTTTACCAACTATTCAATACATAAATATTGTAAAGGAAAATGATAGTCATTTAAAAATATAAACATTTGTTGCATTCAGTTTCAATAGTAATTTACAAAAATGGTTTTCTTTAAATAAATATATCGTAGATATTATTGTAAAAACCTCGATTTTGATGCTTTATCGACTTTTAACGTAGCTTTTCTCTACGGGTACCGTTAAAAGGTATAAAATCAACTAGTTTATTAATGACAGTTGTGAAGATAAGATATGTCACAATCATAAAACATTGCACTATTGAACGATTTGTTAAATTCATAAGTTTCACAGACTCATTATCTATTGACTGTTGGTAAAATAAATGCGCTACCTCGTTACTTTTATTCATTTGTATGTATAATACGTTATGCACCTTTGTTTTTAAATTTAAAAAATTT
>NC_042493.1:48976431-48977601 GCF_005508785.2 Acyrthosiphon pisum
CATGGATTCGGTTTTTGAATATATTTTACATTTGGCATATCGTTTAGAGTTCAAAACGTGGCAGGTAAACGTCTTCAATAGTAAAACTTTTTTGCGTAACTAAGTTAAAATAATATAAATATTATTAAAATTGTTCAGGTTAAAGCTGTCAACAAAAAAGCATCTATAGATAAAAAACAATTGATACAAAATAAGATGCGGTCTGAATTGGGACTATTAGTCGACGTAGTATTACAAGGTGAACACAACTAAAAAATATAATATTATTATGTATTATATAGGAACATATATTTATAATTAAGATTTTTTAAAAAAATTCAGGACATGGCACTACAAATGATGGCAATACTGCACGGAAATTTTTTAGAAATGCTGAAGTATCTGCAAATTGTACAGGCTTAAATGTGGAATTGATTTAGCGATGTGGAAATATTTTATTATCTATGGCAAGTGGAATAAAAATAAATATATATAACTTTGAAGAATATTGTTTAAAAACGGCAAAGATGTTTGTTACGTTATATCCGTGGTACTATATGCCTTCGAGTGTGCATAAAGCACGATTAAAGATATACTGGTTACCCAACGGCCTATGCTTTGCACAGGCAGAAAACGGCTACGAAACCGCGATATGTTATGGACTGCCTACTAGCACTATCTAGCTGATTAACTTAGGAACTATTTGTCGTCACGAAATATTCAAAAGGAAAAAAAAGATTGTAATTAGTAATAATTAGTAATTATTAAATAGGTAATATGGCTAATACCACACAAAAAAATTTAAAACATATTAGAACAAAAGACAATAAATACAGTAAATAATATTAATTATTAATTATAAATATTTAATAGTTAAAAGTTATACTAAATAAAATAAATAAATTAGCTAAATTAAATAATACAACGTAGGTACTACTATTAGTTATTACATTACAAATTTGAAATTAACAAACCTCTACTTTATCACTTTCCATTTTTTCTAAAGGATGAAGAAATGGTAATGCCCCTTTTTTTAGTTGCAATCGCTTTAGGCAAACCTAAGAAGTAGAAAGTAATATTAACCATATCAATCCTTTATTTTTAAAATAAACTGATTATATTATAGGCTTAAACATGTTCTATATTGATATTTGAATAGGTATTTAAATTAGATAGTCGTTGCACCTCCTC
>NC_042493.1:48977651-48979319 GCF_005508785.2 Acyrthosiphon pisum
GGAAAGGCTTCCTTTGAGCATAAGCTATCAGTCTCTGTCAGCAACCATTAACTCTTTAACTGTCAGGTAGCGTATTAGTTGTGGGGTACGTTTAGTTTTTATGAATTCAATGAACCGCAGAATCCACGCAGTTGCTCGAGGTAGGCGTCTAACCTTCTGGCCCAACAAGATATAACAGTAATAATGTGCCAGCTATTTGAGCTATGGGTGGTATATAAATATAATAATAAATAATAAATAATAAATAAAAACTCACAAATTGGACGGTGCACGGCTGGCCAGCTGCTACCTATCCTGTATAATAATGAAAATAATAATAACACAACAATGAGTATAATGCCCGCGGCGATTAGCGTACGCGGCAAAATTGATACAAGTGGCGATTCGCGACTTCACTTATACAAAATAAAAATAAGTATGGCAATTCGTGCCTTAAATTTTACAACACAATAATGGTCATGGCGATTAGCGCACACTAACATTAAGAAACAATATATTAATTTATACTACAAACAATATAAATTTTACACCTCGGCACGGCGATTCGCGCACGTGATATTTTCCGCGTTGGCGTAACGGGATGGACTGACGATTCCGGCGGCCGTGTTAAAGCTTCCACACAGCGAGCCGTTGGCGGCCGCATTACATAACTCATTATCTACATTTATATATTACATAATAATTCACGGACGACACAATTGACATAAAAATAATAAATACAAAACTTGCGGTGTGTGTGTTTGTGTGTGTGTGTGTTCGGTCGGTGTGGACGGACTATTATGACGCTACCGCCGGCGCGAACAATGATGGTCTGTCAAAAAGTCTTCATTAGTTGCATCGTTAATGAAACTTGTTAGTTGATCCAAATCTTGGCTACTATGTAAATTTTTGTTAGTAGGAGTTTTTATATTAATAGGAACTAAAAAAAAAAAAATTGCAATAGTTAAAAAATAAAGAATAAATCGGTAATACCTATAGCTGCATATCTTACCTGAATCTATCTCAATGTTGTCATCAAGATTAAGAACATTATCATTTGAATCAGAAACTGCAGAATAAGCAAACAATAGCTTTTAAATATATTATATCCTTTTATTATGATATCAGTTAAAATATAAAAATTAGGTACCTATAAATAAACTTTTAGTTTTATGAGGATACTCATCATCTTTAGCAGGTGTCTTTAAAGAAGTTTCTTGCATGTAATTTTCATCATCATGAGTGTTCGTGCCAATATGGCCCTCGTTTTTATATGTGGTTATTATCAATGTTTTGTATCGATCTTATCGCGTGTATTGCGGCGCGGTCGATGATAGCAACAGCTGTTATGGGCTGACCGTCCAGTGCGCGCGAAGGATCGTTATTTTCCGTGATAAGTGTAAAAGTGATAAGTGTCTTCTATAAAATTTGTTATGTAAATTGTACTTGTGAGTTGTGAACAGTGTAAATCATGCTTTCAGTGTCACAAAGGTTCTTAAAGTTTGGTTGTGTATTTTTGTTGTGGTGACACTGAAAGGTAATTGGGTTGACCGGCTAACGGAGCCTTCGTGTAACGTTTGTCGGCCACCCTTTTTCTTCTCGTTTGGTTGGTTGGTGTGAAAGCACCTATGTACCTTTTTTCTTGTTCCTGCTGCAGCTGTCAACCACGTTTTTTCTTGTGTGTGTTTG
>NC_042493.1:48979488-48982926 GCF_005508785.2 Acyrthosiphon pisum
TAACCAGCAACTGACTGTGATGTAACTATTGTTAATTATATAAATTATTATTAATGTATTTGGACCAAATGGTCACATATTTTATTATAACACGTTGATGCATATGTCTACCAACAATATTATTATTACTATTAATATACTTTAACCAAAAACAGTTGTCTCTTATATTTTATTACATTGGGACGGTTGCATCAAGTTGCAATCCTCCCGGCCGTTAAGGCTCATTAATTATTTAACTATTAAAGCTGAAGGCGAGCCAACAATGAGTGTCCTTTATCTTGGAAGTAGAATGAATACTATCACCCCCAGAACTTCCTATATTAAAAATGAATAAATTATATCAATGAATTGTTTTGAAATTAAGATGAAATAAAAACAATGTATTAGTGACTCTTAAATATACTTTTTATTTTATCCTCTTTGTGATTATAATTGTGTTCAAGTTTTCCAGCAGTGTTTATATTACCATCATCATCTGAATTTGTTACTTCAATAATATATACCGTAATGATAAATAATTAGTAATTTCATAATCATAGACATTATAAAATATCTATATATTATGTAACTGAAATGTTTAGTTACAACCTATATATAGTGTTTAAAATTAATTTATAAACTTACATAATATTTCATCAGCTTTAGAATAATATAATTTTGTTCCTCTTTCATTTGCACTGGTTACTACATTTCAACAATTTATATATACATTATTATATAACCTTTAAAAAAATTGAATTATTATTATATTATTAGAAATAAGTAATATAAAGTACCAGTTGAATTGATCAGACTTGTTGGTGGTTTTGGGAGACTAGGACTAAACTCTTTTTGTATATCACGTGCACATTTTGGCATTATTCTTCTTTTTTTAGGCGATGGATATTTCGGAGATAAATAACTTTTAACATTGTCATTTTCATCAGATGAATCTTTTTCAGACCAAACCTTAGACACTGCTTTTGATTGTAATGCCTTTTCTAATTAAAAATAAAAATAAAAATCATAAACAAACACACTTATTTTATTCAAAAATATATACTTACTAAACGGCCCTGCTACAATTAATACTGGATAGTATGTGCCATCCTCCTTATTAGGTATTAAACTTTTATTAATCATGTTTTCTATCTGCAATGCAGTAAAAGATATATTTTTATTATCTGTTTGGCAATATGGAAACCAGCACATCATTTCTTTATTATTAATCCATGTTTCTGGGACATGTTGAACCTCATTAGTGGAATTGAAAATAACAACATACCATGGCCTATAAATTAAATGTAAATATTACAATCAATTATAAAAAAATTTATTAATTCAAATTCTAACATACTATCTTCAAACTTACTTCAATAAGTCAATAATAATTTGTTATTTAAACAAAAATGTGTTGAAATAGACAGTTGATCTATAATAGGTACCTTTAAAAACTATACAGTCATATAATTCAACATACTTAATACTTATCTACCTGCATATTTGTATTAAATTATTTATTTTTAGTGATTAGAAATCAAAAATTATTATTTACATTATAATTATATTTAATTTTAATTTTTAATAATTATTACTATTTTAGTTAACTATTATATATTATATACACAAAATAAAACTAAATTAATACATTATTGTAAATGCAACAAAGGCATAACAACAGATCTCGTCTCATCATCTTGCATGGGGAAACGAATCATTTTTTCTCTAATGTCAGTTAATTTCCACGACTGAAGATAACTAAGTTGTGAAACTAAATGTATGTTCAACAATTCTGAAGAACAGGGTATATTAAAATATTCTACAACTTTCTCAAATTTTCGTCCAATAATCAATATGCTTTGATCTAATTGTGAAGTTGCAATATTGTCTATTAGTACTAAATCACCACTTTTCATTTTCACACAATTATTTGCCTTGTTTAATTTTAAAACAAATTTTTCTGTTTTCCATCCTGTAAATTGAGGTTCACATACATCTTGAATCATTGGTCGATTTTTTAGTTTATGCTGCATGTTGACAGGTCCAAGACAAATTTTATTTTCATTTTTATTTAATTGACATATTTTCTTCTCTTCAGCATAGCGACGTACTAACTGTTGCAACGGTTTCATACCACTCTTGATTTTTTTTTTTAACGGTTGCATATAGCTTTCAAATGGGAAAGCTGAAAAGTTATCAAGAGGCCCAAACTTCTTAACATCATCTGCTAAATGTGAAATAATATGCGCATTATGTGACATATAAGACTTTCCATAAATATGAGCAAACGATGAAACAAAACTATGAATTAAACATTTTGCATAGTCAATATATTCATCTGAAATTTTACTAGTCGATAGGATTCGTATACCAATACACAACTGCATAAAATGATCATAAAATTCTTTGTTAATAATACCATGTAGAACAACCATACCAGTATACAGGAGAAGTTGACGCAACTCTGTCGCTTTCCATCGACTGGCATCTCTAAATGGATGTTTTCGACTATTGACATTTGGTGCTCTTTGAAACTCTTCTGGTATATAATGACCTAAATCATTTAACTTATTATCCAATGATGAAATCAAATTATGAGAAAGAGCCAAGTTGTGTCGTTTAACTCCACCATTCCAAAAAACTAATAATTTTTTCATGACACCAATACACACACAATGCATGTAATCAAACGGTATATCATTTACAAGATCAAACTTAGGTATATTTACTAATATTGTACGCGCCGAGCCGTTGTGCATATCGCTTATCTGTGCGCCGGTGACCGTTGTCCACATTATCTCCCGTGCATCCATACATCATACATTCTGTCTAATTACACATTATTATAATTATTAATGACTATATTTATTGTCTTTGTTTCTGTTGTGTCATTTGCTTATATGTCAAATGTCTTTGTAGATTGTTCATATTATCAGTGTTGTTTATAATCTTTTCTGTATCATATTCCGTTCGTTCTTATATGTTCGTTCTGTTCTGTTCGTTCGTACATTTTTTGTTCTTTGCCTTTTCGGCACCCTTTTCTTTTTTTCGTTGTCGTCGCCATTGCGGCACGATTATCGATTAACTAAAACACTGTATCGTCGTGGGCTAATACAGCCACACATATTGCTGTTCAAAATAAATATACAATCCACTAACAGTACGTGAATTTTTTTTGTTTCTTATTATTATCTGCTCCTCACCAACGCGTGTGCGAGACAAACTATATTTACGTGTGCCATCACCCCGTCATTCCTGCGAGACCGTCGACTCTTTGTCGATTGCTGATAGTCGTTGCGAGCCGCGTACGCGGTCTTCACGTATTGGTTCACCCAGTCCGCATAAGTCCGCCAGCATCCGGCGTGTTGTGTGTGAGCCGCCCTGGTCCGCCAACTTGCTGCCCTGCTGCTGCGTAAGTCCGCCAGCACCCAATTGAGGGTGTGTGAGAGGCCGCCACGG
>NC_042493.1:48982976-48989377 GCF_005508785.2 Acyrthosiphon pisum
TAATTTATAAGTAGCATTAAGTAGTATATAAGGACCGCCCGATTTTATGTGAGCCTCGTCGGTCATTGCACCACACCGAATCGACCACGAGCGCAACCATACTAACCAATTACTAAATTGCATATCCTGTATAAACTGCTTCCGTCCTTTTCAGAACATCCGTCTTTCCGCGCTCAGGTCGCCGGTCATACGTCACAGGCCCAACAACAAGCTTGATAGGTTGCCTACCCACTCGTCGTTGAGGGGCATCGTGATACTGAAAAATAAGTTGCCTATACACCACCCCCTTACGGTTATAAAGTGTCCCGTCCGATTGAACGACACTTCGTTCAGCTCCACGTAGCACTTTTGTACAAAACATTTTGGTCCTTCGGGCCGGATCACATTAGTTAAGAAAATTGTGATCTTGATTATACAGTCCACTATACATTTTATTGCCTTTCTCCTGTTCTGCCAGGTGTCAGTTAGCTTTGTTTCATTAGACACTGTATTGATACTGTAGTCACCTCTGCAAACTCGTTCCCCGAGTTTGTTCTTACCATCCTTGTGTTTTAACTATAGTATCTGCCGGTTATCTAGATAAAATGACTATTCCCCAATCAATTCATTACATTGACGCTAAAGGCAGAGTGAATAGAGCGTTAACGAAATTAAACACTTTCGTAAAGGCTTCCAGCGAGTATAATAATGATAGATCAAGTGTCAGTAAACGTGCCAAGATACGGCAAATGCTGAGTGAGCTGAGTGAGATTCGTCACCAGGTTGAGGATGACATCCAAGTAATGGAAACATCTGTTGGTCAAAAAACTGCCCCTATTGATGTTACTGACAATCAATGTAGTACTTTACTGATTGAGTCTTTCGATACACTCTATTACGAACTTTCCGCGTTTGCGGATGTCCATTCATTTTCATTATCAAAATCGAACAATTCAGCCTCCAATGTCACAGCCTTAAACCAGTCAAGTGGTATCAACAATTTATCAATGTTTCAACTGCCCAAGCGCAAACTTCCAACTTTCTCTGGTAATATTGTTGACTGGCAAGGATTTGAGGATCTTTTTCTATCTATTTTATCTCACGCTCCTGAATTACCAGACGTAGAAAAATTTGAACTCTTGAAAACGTCCCTCGAAGGTGAAGCTCTCTCTCTCATTTCTCATCTCGCGCTCACTTCAGCAAATTACCAAAGTGCTTGGGATCTTTTGCGAATGAGATATGGAAATAAACGGGATCTGGCACGGATACATCTTGACGCGCTTTTGAAGCCTCCTGATGTGAAGTGGAATGATTCTTCATCAATTAAAACTGCGATTACTACAATCCTTGAGCATACTTCAGCTTTGGACAATCTTGAATTCGTAACTCGTCAATGGAGTCCTATACTAATACACCTTTATGAAAATCAACTCGATTATGAACTTCGTTCTCGTTGGGAGCTTCTTGTCGGAGATAAACAAAACCCCCAAATGAGTGAGTTTATTGATTTCCTGCGTAGCCACGTACGCTCAGCAGAAGTACATCAGTTGAAAGATTCTGCCATCCCGTGTACCTCAACGAAAAATCATATTAAACCACCTCAACCAAATAGTTATAAATCACGATACGGACCCAATCAAAAGGTGTTATCTGCCACGTCAAGTCAAGCACCGACTGTGTGCTGTCCGTTGTGCAAAAAATCACATTCTATAAGGAAGTGTCAATTGTTCAGCGATCAGACACCCAGTGAACGTTTTAAGATGGCCAAAACGCATCAATTATGCATTAACTGCCTTGGACCTGGCCATTCACCTTCGGCGTGCCGATCAAAGTATAAATGTCAAACTTGTAATAAGTCACACCATACACTTCTACACTTTGATGCCTCGACTAATGCACAGGCCGGCCCCTCAGGACCAGCAGACCGGCCGGTAGTCAATTGCAACACCGCTTCTCTGAGTACAAGAAGACAACGACCGTCCAGAGTGGTGTTACTTTCTACCATCCTGTTAGAAGTTGTTGCTCGTGATGGATCTCGTCAATCATTTCGAGCACTGGTCGATAGTGGCTCGCAGGCGAGTTTTATTACGGAAAAATCTGCTTGCTCATTAATGCTACGTCGAGACCGTTCATCTGTAAATATTTCCTCTTTTAATAGCACTACGTGTACTCCTGTTCGTAGCAAATCCACAATAGTTATCACCCCTAGAGGTCGATTAACTCCATCGGTCCCCGTTGATGTATTAATTGTTCCACAAATTACTGAATGTACACCTCAACAGCCGATTGTTCCTGGGAAATGGCCTCATATTGTTGATCTGCAATTGGCCGATCCATCATATCACACCCCAGGTGAAATTGATATACTTCTGGGTGCTGATATTTTACCTTCCTTGTTGCTCAAGGGTAAAGTAGAGGGACAAAAAGGAGAACCGATGGCACTCGAAACAGTTTTCGGTTGGATTCTCATTGGGCCTGTCAACCTTCATGCTCAACGCAATACAGTGTCCCTATGTCTATCCATATCAGAACCACTCGATGAGACATTGAAAGCATTTTGGGAAATTGAAGAGCTACCTTCAGTCCCTCATCTAAGCCCCGAAGACATTGAAGCAGAAACTTTTTATAAGTCATCAACGACTCGTCTTGCTTCTGGAAGATTCATGGTTGGACTTCCGTTTCGCAAACCTCTCCCATTGCTCGGGGATTCAAAGGCCATTGCACTTCAGCGTTTGAAGGCCCTTGAACTACGCTTAGGAAAAAATGAAGATCTTTGTAAACAATATGTGGATTTTATGCAGGACTACTTAACAGCTGGCCATATGGAATTAATTCCACCTGAAACCATTGATACTGCTTATAAATATTACATTCCACATCATTGCGTTTTGAAACCTGATAGTACAACAACGAAACTACGAGTTGTTTTTAATGCGTCTGCTCAGACTACAAACGGTGTCTCCTTAAATGAAAGCATGTATGTAGGTCCTAAGCTTCAGCCAGATATACAGATTGTGCTGCTCCGGGCCCGCCTTTGGAAATATGTATTTGTTGCGGACATCAAACAAATGTATCGACAGATTCTTGTCCACCCAGATGATAGAGATTACCAACGTATCTTATGGCGTTTTTCATGTAACTCTCCTATCGAAGAATATCGTCTCTGTACCGTGACCTATGGCACATCGGCAGCTCCATTTCAAGCACTTCGCACTATTCGCGAGTTGGCCATGGTTGATGGTGCCACCTTTCCACGAGCCGCTACAATTCTTTTAAATGATACCTTTGTTGATGACGTTCTCACAGGAGCCAATTCAATATCAGAAGCGCTCGAGTGTCAACAACAGCTAATTCAATTATGTTCACGTGCACAATTTGATCTCCGGAAATGGGCCAGTAATAGCAGTGAAGTTTTGCTTGCTGTCAGTGAAGATGCTCGTGCAATGGCACCATCAGTGCTTTTTGATGCTAGTGAAAATCCAGACTTAAAGATTCTTGGTCTCAAGTGGGATCCTCTGTCAGACACATTTTCTTTTAAAGGACACCCAATAATCAAAAGTCCAACAAAAAGATCAATTCTTTCGGACATAGCTCTAGTTTTTGATCCGTTAGGACTCCTATCACTCATAACTTTATGGACAAAACATGTGATGCAACGACTATGGACTGATGGCATTGGTTGGGATGATCCTGTATCTACAGAAATCTCACAACAATGGTCGAAATATCAATCGGAACTTCATCTAATAACTAATATTCAAATTCGTCGTCGATTAACATACGACAATATGTCTTCTGTGCAATTGCATGCATTCTCTGATAGTTCAGAAAAGGGCTATGCTGCTGCCGTGTATTTAAGAGTTGAATCACCCACTTCGGTGCATTGTCATCTAGTTGCTGGAAAGTCTAAAGTCGCTCCTTTAAAACGATGTACAATCCCTCGGCTCAAATTATGTGGAGCTGTTTTAGCTGCGAGGTTACTTCATTTTGTTGTCAGCGTTTATGCGGATCGACTCAAAATTGATGAACAACATGCATGGACCGACTCTACAACTGCACTGGTCTGGATTCAGTCTTCCCCCCACAAGTGGGCCACGTTCATAGCAAACCGCACGAGTCAAATTCAGCAACTAACTTCTCCCTCTATTTGGCGCTATGTACCCACACAACAAAATCCCGTTGATTGTGCTTCGCGTGGATTGTTTCCGTCTGAACTAGTCACTCACCCCCTATGGTGGACTGGTCCTCCATACCTATTAGAAGTTTCTCAGACATGGCCACCAACACCAGTGAATCAACCTACTGATCTCACAGCTCAACAGTATGAATCAAGAAAAGCCACTGTGCTTCACGTGCTCATCAACTCGTCGATAAATGATTTATTAGAACGTTACTCGTCTCTCGACAAACTCCTCCGTATAATTGCATATGTACTTCGATTTGGAACACCACGTGCTGCACCTCTGCTTTCTACTGCTATAGGTGCCGATGAACTATCACATGCATTGACTGCTCTGATATATTTCACGCAACGCACCACCTATTCTGACGATATTGACAAACTGTCCAAGCAGGTTCGCCCATCCAAGGACCTTCGTAGTTTGGATTTGTTCCTTGACCCATCTGGTATCGTCAGAGTGGGCGGTCGACTTACAAATGCCAATATTCCATATGCGCACAAGCATCCAGCTCTCTTACCTTCATCTCATGTGTTGACCAAGCTGATAATTGATCATCATCACATTCGGTTGAAACATCCTGGTGCTCATACCCTACAATCGCATTTACAACAAGAGTATTGGATTCAGTCAGCTGGTCGAACTATACGCTCTCGTCTCCGGTTATGTATCTCTTGCTTCAAAACAAGACCAAGAGGCATTGAACCAAAAATGGCTGCGTTACCCAAATATCGTGTTCAGCAAATAAAACCATTTTCGATCACGGGAGTAGATTATGCTGGTCCTGTTCTGATGAAACGTTCGCACGGACGCTCCTCTGCTTCAATGTCAGCGTATATCTGTTTGTTTGTGTGCACAGCTACCAAGGCACTACACCTGGAGCTGAGTTCTGACCTGAGCACCGAGACCTTTCTATTAGCATTTACTCGCTTTGTCGCTCGACGTGGTCCTGTCCACGAAATGCATAGTGACTGTGGCACAAACTTCGTGGGTGCATCACGAATACTGACTCCGTTGAAAACTTTCATTCACTCAAGTTCCTTTCAGGATCGAGTACATCAACAGTTAGCGAAAACTGGTGTAAAATGGTTCTTCAACCCTCCCTCGTCACCACATTTCGGTGGGTTGTGGGAGGCTGGTGTCAAATCTGCCAAAGCACTGATTCTCAGATCAGTTGGCACACATCGATTAACCAGTGAAGAACTAATGACACTACTCGCCCAAGTTGAAGCCACGCTGAATTCCAGGCCATTAGGCGCCTTGAGTAATGACCCGTCTGATCTCTCTGCCTTAACGCCCAGCCATTTTTTAACACTCGAGCCGTCAGCAAATCTGCCTGAACCCAACATAGACTCACTACCACTGTCTAAGATGCAACGGTGGCGTCTCATCACAGACCTGCATCGCCACTTCTGGGCGAGATGGAAAAATGAGTACCTGTCCAGTCTACAACACCGGAGAAAATGGTCTGATAATCAAGGGAAATTGGCTCTTGATGATCTTGTTCTGATCAAAGAGCCCACGGCTCCTCTTCATTGGCACATCGGACGAATCGTAAAGCTGCATCCTGGATCGGACGGAGTTTCCCGCGTTGCAACCGTTCGAACTGCTACGGGCCTCCTGACCAGACCTGCTGTCAAGCTTTGTCCTCTACCCTCTCATTGAAGTCATCCCTTCAAAGTGGGCGGTGATGTACGCGCCGAGCCGTTGTGCATATCGCTTATCTGTGCGCCGGTGACCGTTGTCCACATTATCTCCCGTGCATCCATACATCATACATTCTGTCTAATTACACATTATTATAATTATTAATGACTATATTTATTGTCTTTGTTTCTGTTGTGTCATTTGCTTATATGTCAAATGTCTTTGTAGATTGTTCATATTATCAGTGTTGTTTATAATCTTTTCTGTATCATATTCCGTTCGTTCTTATATGTTCGTTCTTATATGTTCGTTCGTACATTTTTTTGTTCTTTGCCTTTTCGGCACCCTTTTCTTTTTTTCGTTGTCGTCGCCATTGCGGCACGATTATCGATTAACTAAAACACTGTATCGTCGTGGGCTAATACAGCCACACATATTGCTGTTCAAAATAAATATACAATCCAGCAACAGTACGTGAGTTTTTTTTGTTTCTTATTATTATCTGCTCCTCACCAACGTGTGTGCGAGACAAACTATATTTCGTGTGCCATCACCCCGTCATTCCTGCGAGACCGTCGACTCTTTGTCGATTGCTGA
>NC_042493.1:48990791-48991970 GCF_005508785.2 Acyrthosiphon pisum
GTAGCACTTTAGTCTTATGACTAGTTGTACTGATTCGAAGTAGTGGGTTTATATGAATTTTAAACCCATCTCAAGATCCGTAACGTTTAATATGTACACAATTGTTATGCCTCACCAAAATTATCAATCGGATTATGATCTTGATCAACTAACTGAACGGTTATCGAATCAATATTTGTTTTATTCAATTTGTAATATATTAAATTTGGTGGTGACTGAATTACTTTCAACCCTGTCCTTTCACTCGGGAAAAACTCGTAAATCGAATGACTCTGAAGATGGTTGTTGAATGATCCTTGAGCTATATTACACATTACTTTTATAGAATTAATTGTGTTTAAATTTACAGCTTTTTCCGATCGAAGAATTTCATTGTGTGGCTTATATACTTGTTTTTCAAAACCGAATACAGGTGCTATACTATACGGATACTCAAAGTGTAGTATCCCATTACATTTTATATACGATCTGAAATCGTTAGGATCAACCGTAATGTCGAATGTTAAATTGGTTAAGTTTTTACTATTATAGTTTACTATTTGCTTCTTAACTCGTTGCTTAATATCTTCAATTTCATAACAACCCTCTTCCAATGTTATAAAACATATCATAGGATCATTATTGTTTTCATTCTCAGCTACTTGTATAGAAAATTTATTATTATTATCATTAATATTTGGAAACGAATTAAATGACTGTAAACATAACAAAGCTATTTCTGAGTCCTCGTAAAGGTTTATAGGCGGAAAATAATTTACAGATAATATGGTAGCATTCCCAGTTAAACTTAAAGTAACTGACTCATACATTACAAAATCTAAGATATAAATTTAATGATGAGATCCGTGACGTTTAATATGCAGAACAACTGTTAACGTTTCGTTAAAATTGTCAATTGGATTATTGTTTTGGTCAACTAACTGAACAGTAATTGAATTAATATCTGTTTTGTTTAATCTGTAATATATAAGGTTTACCGGAGATTGAACAACCTTTGTTCCTGTTCTCCCACTCGGGAAAAACTCATATATCGAATGGCTTTGAAGTTGGTTGTTGAATGACCCATGTGCTATATTACACATTACTTTTATAGAATTAATTGTGTTTAAATTTGCAGCTTTACCCGATCGATGTTCCTTCATGAAACGGTCCATAATCTTTATTTTCTATACCCAAAAA
>NC_042493.1:48993788-48995419 GCF_005508785.2 Acyrthosiphon pisum
AAATTTGCAATTTGATTTTAAGTGAATATATACTTATTATGAACCTTACAATACAGTAAATTATTTCTTATAGATTAGGTTTTTAAAAGAAAAAAAAAAGAAAACAGATAACAGAGCTTTCATTTACAGATATAAATAATTATTGATCTAGAGACATAAACAACCATTTTACAACTAATGTTTTGGCATTAAAAATTTTACATACAATGTTTTTTTTTGTAATTATAGGCATATAGTAAAATAGGTTGGACCAAGGTAGTCCACGAATTTTTGACCAAATGATTTTTTAAAATAAATAACTTTTGCATCATAAGCTACTGTTTCTCTTTTATTTAGATTTAACCAGTTATTTGAGTTATTTACTACCCATAAGATAGCAATTTTTTTGAATCCTTTACCAGTCTTGTTTGAATTGTACTTACGAGTTGAACACGCCATCTATAACTGGTTATAAATTTAAAAAATCTAGAGTATTTATACGAAAATAATATGAATTTGATTGAACAGAAAGATAAATTAGATGTAATAAATGTAGATGTTCAGGTAGTAAAAAAACCATCAAGACATGGTTCGTTATTACCCGATACTATACGTGCTATACTAGTTGGTCCTAGTGGCTCAGGAAAAACAAATATAATGTATAATCTGATCACACATGCTAACGGGTTAAGATTTGAAAATATTTATTTATACTCGAAAACCTCTAATCAGGAAAAATATGTCTTACTAAAAAAAATAATAGATGATATAAAAAGTGCTAATTTTTTCATATTTTCAAGCTCTGATAAGGTTATAAAAACCAAACTTGACCAAAAAAAATTCAATTATCATTTTTGATGATGTGATATGTGGTCCACAATCCGTAATCAGAGAATACTTTAGCATGGGCAGACATTCAGGTGCTAGTTCTGTATTTTATTTAGCACAGACATATTCTAAAATATCGAAACAGCTAATAAGAGATAACTCAAACTTCTTAATGATACTAAAACAAATTTACGACATATATTCAACGATCATTCGTCTACAGATATGGATTTCTCAGAATTTCGTAAAATTTCTCATTTATGTTGGAATCATAGTGATTATGGGTTTATGGTTATCGATAAAACTCGGGAAATGAATGAAGGAAGGTATAGATGTGGGTTTCATACGTTCATTAAAATAAAATAATTTTATATACTTATACCTATATAAATATACCGTTACACAGTTATTATCTACATAGTGTTATCAGCAGTCATACGATACAGGTATAGTACTTTTATTATTTACAATGAACAAACAAAAAGTTTTATTGGAAAATTTAATAACATAAAAAAAAAATATTAAACGAAAAATAATGGAAATGAAACGTGGTGTTATAGATTCTGAAAACTATTTCCGTGAGGCATTTAAACCAATAATTGAACCATTGAGTACACATGCAAAACAAAATGAAATATGTAACACACAGTCAACTGTACTAGAAAATAAATCAGAAACCTCATGTACTAGTGAAGATGATGATGATAACGAATTAATTCACTATTTGAAATTTTTTTAAATAACCGTCCTAAATCACACGTTATGATAAATCCTATGGTATGCATTATGATAAAAATAGTGATTCATATAAATAGGAAAACATT
>NC_042493.1:48997465-48999881 GCF_005508785.2 Acyrthosiphon pisum
CTCGCCGAGCGGCACCGGCGTACCAGCGACATGACGTCCGGGACGGGCGAGGCCCGGTTTCGACGGCCCAGCGGTGCAGCCGCAAGCACAGGACCCAGCAGAGCCGCAGCCAGCCCGGCAGCCGGTAGACCCAGCCGGTAGACCCAGGGCCAGCGGAACAGCCACCGACCCAGCAGCCAGTGGTTGGCAACCAGGAGCAGCAGCTGGCCACGGTGGAGCGCTGGATTGAAGCCATGGAGGTGACGTCCGGGGCCACGCACCCCGACCCGGAGTAGTCCGGTTGTTCGGACGCGTCTCGCGGACTCGGGGGGGAGTATGTCGCGGTCGTTATCGTAACGACCGCGGCGTCTCTATCGACGTCCGCGAGATTGCGACCGAGAACCGGTCCGGCCGCCGCCGGCGGCACGAACCGCCGGCCCGGCCGGCGGCGGTGGTCGGGCATCTTTTGCACGACCGTCAGAGTGACTGCACGTACGTGACATCGTGTGTTGTATTATAATTATTTTGTTAAAAAATAAACGTGCCGTCGTCTTGTAATAAAAGTGTTAACTATTATTATTACCCCAACCGTTTCTACACCTACAGAGATATGTAATCCATGTGATCGGTTCATTCGAATTATAGTCCAATCCTTCAATATTTGGTATGTTTGCCTTAACATATCTTTTGGTTGATTGGCATATACCACCCCTAATTGATTTTTCAAAGTACAGTAACATGTTATAATCCTTTAACCTTGATAATTTGACCTTGGTATATTTCAGCATACAGTCAAAAGCAAACCCGGGAGCAGTCATATAATGAGCAGGATCTAATTCGAGAGTAGATAGACATAAGTCTCTAAAATTTTCGAACACGTCAGCTAGTATGCTAACATCAGTTTTTAAATAAAAATCGCTATATTCACCCAAAGTCTTTATATCAAATGTATACCATATATTTTCAGCATGCATATAATCTTCATCACTAATTATCTCGTCTGTTAAAGAGTTATAAAATTCTAGCTTTGATGGTAAAAAAGTATCATCTAATTTACTCCAACTATCAACATATTCATAAGGGAAGACTCCTTTTCGTGTAACTAAATCTAGCGCTTTCGTAGAAAATATTTTAAGAGTTTCTCTAAATCTCGACTTATCTTCAGATAAATGTATAATAAATAAAATCATCATCTCCCTCTTCAAACATTATAGGTCTCCCTAGTTGGTTCTTTCTACAATTATGTTGATGTTCAATTAATCCTTTCATACCCCAAAGTTTGCTCTTACATGGTTTATTCCCGAAAGTAGTAAAACATCTTTTACAGATAATTAGCTTGGAACAATTTTTAGTTTTCTGACTTCTAACGAATCTTGAAAAATGTTTTATATAACAGTAATGTGATGTTTCATCATTATTGAACAAAAATAGATCGAAATGTCTTTTTTTTTCAGTATCACAAATATGCAAAGGGAATATATGTTTTTTATCATTTAAACTATAAATATTAATTGATACATCGTTTGTACGTTCAAATTTTTTCATCTGACTGATTGGTGTTGGAAAATCAATACATTTAAAATCTAAACCACTTTTTTTTTCTAGCATTTTAAAATATTTTTTATTTAAATAAGTTTTATTTGACCGATTATCAAACTTAGCTAGTATTGAATATTTAAAACATTTAGCATCGTTATTTTTCACATTTATAATTGCTCTTTTATCTTTTATATATTCAGGTAGATCTAGATACGTTCCTCCTCTAAGAGGATTCACTATATTAATTCTCAATTGTAATACGTCTATAGTCTTAAGGGACCACCCAGATCCTTTCGCTAAAAACTGGTCTTGTTCGGATAATAGTTTATTAAACATTCCATTTAGTAATTTATTGAAATCGGATGAATTACATGCAATGTCATGCAAAGCTATGTCTCGAACTTCTTGAGTAAGTATTCGTTCGTATACACTATCCACATGTAAATTAAATTTTATAGATGATTGTAAACATGATTGTTTTAACTTTAAAATTAACATATCTCTAACATGGTTAAAAAAAAGCGTATAGTCTATAAAATCTAAAGTATTCTTAATCAAAAATGTTTTTGAACATTTCTTAAATATCTCAACCCCAATTAAACCTTCTTCAGAAGCTGACATTCGCTGGCGTTTTGTAAATGTTTTTCTTTTCATTATGAAACTGAAAAATAGATTAAATAAAAAAAAAAACATAGGTATAAGCAATCATAATATTGTGTAATTTAATATAACATCAACTTCTTTTTTTTTTAAAAAATATTATGCAAGCAATTTAGAATATTTTTTTTCTAAATATAATAATATTATTAATTCTAAATTATTACAAGAAAAAAAGATTGGTTAATATAATCAAACAATTATTCAGATTCTAATTCTCTTAATCGATTGTTTAGTTCTG
>NC_042493.1:48999981-49001602 GCF_005508785.2 Acyrthosiphon pisum
ACGTTCATAGCAAACCGCACGAGTCAAATTCAGCAACTAACTTCTCCCTCTATTTGGCGCTATGTACCCACACAACAAAATCCCGTTGATTGTGCTTCGCGATTGTTTCCGTCTGAACTAGTCACTCACCCCCTATGGTGGACTGGTCCTCCATACCTATTAGAAGTTTCTCAGACATGGCCACCAACACCAGTGAATCAACCTACTGATCTCACAGCTCAACAGTATGAATCAAGAAAAGCCACTGTGCTTCACGTGCTCATCAACTCGTCGATAAATGATTTATTAGAACGTTACTCGTCTCTCGACAAACTCCTCCGTATAATTGCATATGTACTTCGATTTGGAACACCACGTGCTGCACCTCTGCTTTCTACTGCTATAGGTGCCGATGAACTATCACATGCATTGACTGCTCTGATATATTTCACGCAACGCACCACCTATTCTGACGATATTGACAAACTGTCCAAGCAGGTTCGCCCATCCAAGGACCTTCGTAGTTTGGATTTGTTCCTTGACCCATCTGGTATCGTCAGAGTGGGCGGTCGACTTACAAATGCCAATATTCCATATGCGCACAAGCATCCAGCTCTCTTACCTTCATCTCATGTGTTGACCAAGCTGATAATTGATCATCATCACATTCGGTTGAAACATCCTGGTGCTCATACCCTACAATCGCATTTACAACAAGAGTATTGGATTCAGTCAGCTGGTCGAACTATACGCTCTCGTCTCCGGTTATGTATCTCTTGCTTCAAAACAAGACCAAGAGGCATTGAACCAAAAATGGCTGCGTTACCCAAATATCGTGTTCAGCAAATAAAACCATTTTCGATCACGGGAGTAGATTATGCTGGTCCTGTTCTGATGAAACGTTCGCACGGACGCTCCTCTGCTTCAATGTCAGCGTATATCTGTTTGTTTGTGTGCACAGCTACCAAGGCACTACACCTGGAGCTGAGTTCTGACCTGAGCACCGAGACCTTTCTATTAGCATTTACTCGCTTTGTCGCTCGACGTGGTCCTGTCCACGAAATGCATAGTGACTGTGGCACAAACTTCGTGGGTGCATCACGAATACTGACTCCGTTGAAAACTTTCATTCACTCAAGTTCCTTTCAGGATCGAGTACATCAACAGTTAGCGAAAACTGGTGTAAAATGGTTCTTCAACCCTCCCTCGTCACCACATTTCGGTGGGTTGTGGGAGGCTGGTGTCAAATCTGCCAAAGCACTGATTCTCAGATCAGTTGGCACACATCGATTAACCAGTGAAGAACTAATGACACTACTCGCCCAAGTTGAAGCCACGCTGAATTCCAGGCCATTAGGCGCCTTGAGTAATGACCCGTCTGATCTCTCTGCCTTAACGCCCAGCCATTTTTTAACACTCGAGCCGTCAGCAAATCTGCCTGAACCCAACATAGACTCACTACCACTGTCTAAGATGCAACGGTGGCGTCTCATCACAGACCTGCATCGCCACTTCTGGGCGAGATGGAAAAATGAGTACCTGTCCAGTCTACAACACCGGGAGAAAATGGTCTGATAATCAAGGGAAATTGGCTCTTGATGATCTTGTTCTGATCAAAGAGCCCACGGCTCCTCTTCATTGG
>NC_042493.1:49001702-49004576 GCF_005508785.2 Acyrthosiphon pisum
ACTGAAACACCGGAAGAAAACCTAATAACTTTAACTGAATTTATTTTAAAAGTTTATGCACCCATGTGGTTTCACATAAAAATGAAATCATTTTGTTCATTAGGTTCAAAACATGTCTGGCAAACCATTCAATTTTCAAGATACTTACCAAAAAATTACCAAAAAATTATTGATCCAGTTATTCAAAGAAATGCATATTTTGGAGCACCTGAAAATATTCTTTTAAGTATGCTAGTTGATGATCGAATGCGTATAAGAGAACTTGCTATACAAAAAATTTTTAATTCTAGACTTAGCAAAGCAACAGGAGTTCGTATCTTTAAAGTACCTTTACTCAATTTCGATGCTTCTGATTATACTGAATTAGTAGACTGGAACAAATGTGAAATAACTGAGCCACCAATATTATCAATGATTGAAAATGAAGTATTGAATCGAGTAATATATATATTTTACAAAACTGTTTATTAAATTTAAATACTTAATGTTTTGTTTCTTTCAGATTGTTATGTCCGGACAAGTTGCTGAGTACATTAATATATTTCCATGTCATACTCAAGCTGTTGAGAGAGCCGTTAAGTTAGTAACCGATGCATCTACTGCGGTTTGTGGTGAATCAGCAAGAGATGGATTTATACGAGCTAGAATTGAGTCGCGGGCTATAATGCCATCATTTAATACAAAAAAACAGTATAAATTGTTTAAATTATAAAATTATATGATAAGTAAAATTCTAATGATAAGTAATTTTATAATTTTTATTATTATTTTGGTAAACAATAATGTAAAATTAAAATAAAACAAATTTACATTATGTATTTATGCGTACAATAAATAAGTACTTGGCGGCACCTCAAAAAATTATCCCATGACCTCCAAAGTTTTTGTACTTTTTAATACTCTTGAAATACATAAAAAAATGTCTATTAAAAACTAAAAAAAATTTTTTTATTTTTTTTTAATTGTTTCATTCCACCCTAACGTAGGTACCTACCTAAAACTTATTTGTTATAGTGGAAGTCAAAAATGGTTTTGTCAATTGGGGTGATTTGGCTGATTTCTTAAAATTTCTACAAAATATTTTCATCGTTAACCATATAATTTGTGGTTATAATATCTTTAATACTTTAAATGCTCAAAAAAATAATAGAATTGTGCCTGCCTATGCATCTTGAATATGTTTCAACTTTTATTATGACAACTTATAAGGAACCTCATATTAAATGAATATGAGTAATGAGTATTGTATTATAATTTTTCATATAAATAAAAACACTTTATTATAAGTCAAATATTTAAAATGGCAATATATAGCTTTAAATTAGTAAATTTGTTTTGAAAATTACATCATTAATAAAAGATTCTTATCCAAAACTATTTTTATAAATATGATTTTTCATTTTAAGGAAGACAAATTGTCTATTACCTACAACATCATTGTTCTGCCTAAATGTTTCACATAGGTACGTTAAATATAAAATTAAATGAAATATTTAACTGTAAATAACTTCTGTTAGTGTCTTTTCAAGTCTGATCACTTTTCTTGATTTAAAAGAGTGGATATGGTTTATAATTGAATAATTGGTAATTATTCTACAGACTGGTAGTAAAGTAGGTAGGTAATTCTTGCTCCATCTATTTTTTTATAGGACTTAAATAAGTGTTTTTGAATGTCTTTCAAATTATATTCAAACAATTAATAGAAATTTTTTTGATTGATTAGAAAGCAATTAAATGAACTCAAATTTATCACATTTGACATTAAGTAGGTATAAAGTAATTTATCTTCTCTGTTGGTTTTACGACCATCCTTTCTATGTACCTACATTTGTAATATATAGACATCATATCCAGTAAAAATTGATGTTCAGTTTTATCAGGTATACGTATCAGCTAGAATTGTGGAAATGTGACATACTGTTAAAGGTTTTTCCTTGTGGATACAATTCAATATTCAAGTTTTTTCAATTTAATTCTCCATATTTTTTCTTATTTGTCTTTAGTGAATTTTTTTTATTTTCTGTTCACCACCAAGTGTTTATTTCTTCAATATACTCAAGGTCTAAGTATTAGTTCATTACAACTATTAGTTTCAAGAATTATAAAATTTCACATTCAAAGAAACGTAAATTATTTGGAAGTGAAAAAATTCGAGCATTAACTACGATGCTAAATGAAAACGTAATCTTCAGTGTTTAACCGTATGAAGCAAGTCGTTAATAAAAATTAATAAAAATAACTTTAAAAAAATAATATTTATAAATTATAAATAATACAAATAATAATAAACAATATTAAATAAAACCTAAAAAATCAGAAAGTTACTATTATGCATTAAAACAATTATCCTTTGCTTGACAATTAGTTATCAGAGTTACCAATTTTTCAACGCCTAATAAAACTATTATTTTTTCATCCCTAAATTAAAAAAGATTCCAATCTTAATAATTAAACCATTTAAATTTTATAAATAAGTTTATTTTGAATATATGAACTATTAAGTCCTAATATCTATAATATAATAATTTTAAAACTTTTATTCATTTTAGGTGATAAAGCCCCTGCACAAATTCCAAGCTTGATAAGTCTTAGAACAGCAAAAAGCAGAGCAATTTCCTTAACAAGGCTTCATCAAGACCCAGTAATTGCAATAAATATTATGAAATACAATTCAACATTTTGTTCTACTATTCGTGATATTGGTTACGATGGTATTTTTGTTCATTTTTGGAGCAACTTACAACTTCGAATTTACAAAGATTGTTGCTCAAAATGTAAAATTCCTTCAATATCATTTGACGCTACAGGAGGATGCTGTAGAAAAATAAAAAGACCGGACAACACTATGAGTAGTAACCTATTTCTGTATGAAGG
>NC_042493.1:49004626-49005542 GCF_005508785.2 Acyrthosiphon pisum
GACTATAATGATGATATCAAAGGCGCGTTTATCGTGACGGTCTCTGTGTACGCGCCGAGCCGTTGTGCATATCGCTTATCTGTGCGCCGGTGACCGTTGTCCACATTATCTCCCGTGCATCCATACCTCATACATTCTGTCTAATTACACATTATTATAATTATTAATGACTATATTTATTGTTTTTGTTTCTGTTGTGTCATTTGCTTATATGTCAAATGTCTTTGTAGATTGTTCATATTATCAGTGTTTTGTTTATAATCTTTTCTGTATCATATTCCGTTCGTTCTTATATGTTTGTTCGTTCTGTTCTGTTCGTTCGTACATTTTTGTTCTTTGCCTTTTCGGCACCCTTTTCTTTTTTTCGTTGTCGTCGCCATTGCGGCACGATTATCGAGTAACTAAAACACTGTATCGTCGTGGGCTAATACAGCCACACATATTGCTGTTCAAAATAAATATACAATCCACCAACAGTACGTGAGTTTTTTTTTGTTTCTTATTATTATCTGCTCCTCACCAACGTGTGTGCGAGACAAACTATATTTACGTGTGCCATCACCCCGTCATTCCCGCGAGACCGTCGACTCTTTGTCGATTGCTGATAGTCGTTGCGAGCCGCGTACGCGGTCTTCACGTATTGGTTCACCCAGTCCGCATAAGTCCGCCAGCATCCGGCGTGGTGTGTGTGAGGCCGCCCTGGTCCGCCAACTTGCTGCCCTGCTGCTGCGTAAGTCCGCCAGCACCCTGCAATTGAGGGTGTGTGAGAGAGCGCCACGGGCGTCCAGTCGCGCCACGCACCGACGAATCCATTCGCCTACTATACCTGCCTTAATTTATAAGTAGCATTAAAATAGTATATAAGGACCGCCCGATTTTATGTGAGCCTCGTTCTGTCATTGCACCACACCGAATC
>NC_042493.1:49005592-49016376 GCF_005508785.2 Acyrthosiphon pisum
TCGTACGAGGGTAACGTTGAATCCGAGAGTTTTTAGGTCAGTTTTACTTCATCTATGGTGTAGAAGTTTGGAATGTCTCGCAGCAAAACTTGAGGGTCCTCTCGGATGAAAGTGAGAATGTATGGAAGTTGATATTGAGTTCGGCAAGGGTTCGCTGAACGTCCCGAAATATGTCGATGTCAGAGACTGAAGGCGGAATGAGTTGTTGGAGAATGTGGCACGTAGTTGCTCGCTTTTGTATTTAGGCATGATTTTTGGAGCACAGGTTTTCCATTGTTCTGGATTGAGTATGATGGGAGGTATTCTTGTTTTAGATTCCTTTATAGAATCGTTGGGAGTGTTTAGGGCATCTTCTATAGGTTTGATTGATTCAGGTGAAGATGAGTCTGAGGAGAAATGTGTGCTAAAGCTGTCTTCAGTGTTGATTGAATCAGATGAAGGAGTTGGTGATTTAGGTTTTGATCGCTGAGGTTCGGAGTGTGTCGGTGTATCCCGATGTCTAAGTTTCATGGGAGTTGGCGAATTTCCCGTTTTCTTGGTGTTGCGTTTTCCCCCGCGATGGTTTCCCATAACGGTAGATTATAACTTGGTAACTCTTGTAACAGTTTGATAGTTGGTGAACAATTTTTGAAACATATAACTGAGCTTGACGACTGGAATGGCCTGAACGACTGAACTGATGATGATGATTGATTTGATTTCCCAAATTTTTATTAGAGAGAGCGAAGTCCGCATCCAATTGATTTTATACAACCAATTTTAATTTCAATTCAACATTTGTTTTAAACAAATCATATTAACTTTATATTTATTATAAATTAATATCATTATCATTCATTTAACATGTCTGATAATCCGGAGCAAGTTGCGCCACAACGCACTGCCCCCACACGCGGCTACCAAGGCCGCCCGGAGAAACAACGGAATCTCAGAATCCCAAACCATTGGGAAGGGAAACCGAAGTCCTCCCCGAAGGTCGAAAGACCTTCCCCACGCGCAGCACCTTCCAAGCTGCCACCACCCACTCGGTTACATGACACTGCTACAGTTAAAGTAAACGAGGCGAGCCCCGCCGAAGGATCTTTATTCTCAGCAGGAATATCGATTAGAGAAGTCACACCACGCGAAACATTTTCACCAAGCGCACCAGCGCTAATTGACATCTCCCGGCAAACAACTGCGGAACTCATCACTGATGACGCTAACTTAAGTAAGTCCATCTTACCCGAGTATTTAGACTATTACTCGACCGCAATGTTATGGCTCAGAATTCTTTCGCTCAAGCAGAAGAATTCTCAACCGCTAGACACAGCTGAACAGGACATATTGCAACTGATCCAGACCACTCCTTTTGTGGTTCCAGAACCAGTATTCCTACAGCTTCGACAACTAGGCAACGTGATCACATCAACCAAGCAGCACTTATATCCAGAGTTTCCGACTCTTCCTCAACACGTAATTGAGGGTAACGGCGGTTACTATGGTATATTACAACCACCCGCAGATGGAGTAGACAATTCACTCCACAACCTGTACGAGGAAATTCCATGCTTAGGAGTCACCAGCGAAGCGGTTCGCGTCGCTATTAGCAACGCCAATCCCGGACCTTATGTGTCCGCCATCACCTATATGGGTCAACAACCCAACCGAAACCTTCTAGGTTTCCGCCCATTAGGTGCTCGCAGGCAAGAGCCCAAGAACATAGCTCTTGATTGCGATATTACCGAACTAGCTTTTCCATGCTACCCACAGAATACTGGATTTAACTTCAGATTCCTTTCGGCAATATCAAACGTTTTGGCAAACACCAAAACTTTCAAAAACGCAGAAGTTGTGTTTTCAACACTCACTGAGATCGGAGCGCAGTCACAGACTGTATTATCATGTCCGACCCCAGGCCAAGGCGTAAGCTGCCTTCGAGGTGAACAGGTAGTCACTTCACTCTGCCAAGAGTCAACGTCCATCTACGGTTCAGCTACATTCTTCAACTCACAAATGATGAAAGTTAGCGGTCCCGGTCACGAACATGGAACCTGGTGTATCATAACGCCAACTCAAGAGATACCTATCCCTCCAGAATGGTTACTCAACAGGAATGAAAGACGAGATCTTCCTGAACCATATCTCGCGCGAATGTTTACTACAGTATCACAACAGGCTGAAGCATTCCGCGTTAATACCATTAAAACAATGGTTTTAACAAAACGTTAGCTGACACTAACAACCATCTTGAATCAGATGTAAACAGATTCAAAACATAGCGTGTATGCCCTATTTTCATAGCAAACCGCACGAGTCAAATTCAGCAACTAACTTCTCCCTCTATTTGGCGCTATGTACCCACACAACAAAATCCCGTTGATTGTGCTTCGCGTGGATTGTTTCTGTCTGAACTAGTCACTCACCCCCTATGGTGGACTGGTCCTCCATACCTATTAGAAGTTTCTCAGACATGGCAACCAACACCAGTGAATCAACCTACTGATCTCACAGCTCAACCGTATGAATCAAGAAAAGCCACTGTGCTTCACGTGCTCATCAACTCGTCGATAAATGATTTATTAGAACGTTACTCGTCTCTCGACAAACTCCTCCGTATAATTGCATATGTACTTCGATTTGGAACACCACGTGCTGCACCTCTGCTTTCTACTGCTATAGGTGCCGATGAACTATCACATGCATTGACTGCTCTGATATATTTCACGCAACGCACCACCTATTCTGACGATATTGACAAACTGTCCAAGCAGGTTCGCCCATCCAAGGACCTTCGTAGTTTGGATTTGTTCCTTGACCCATCTGGTATCGTCAGAGTGGGCGGTCGACTTACAAATGCCAATATTCCATATGCGCACAAGCATCCAGCTCTCTTACCTTCATCTCATGTGTTGACCAAGCTGATAATTGATCATCATCACATTCGGTTGAAACATCCTGGTGCTCATACCCTACAATCGCATTTACAACAAGAGTATTGGATTCAGTCAGCTCGTCGAACTATACGCTCTCGTCTCCGGTTATGTATCTCTTGCTTCAAAACAAGACCAAGAGGCATTGAACCAAAAATGGCTGCGTTACCCAAATATCGTGTTCAGCAAATAAAACCATTTTCGATCACGGGAGTAGATTATGCTGGTCCTGTTCTGATGAAACGTTCGCACGGACGCTCCTCTGCTTCAATGTCAGCGTATATCTGTTTGTTTGTGTGCACAGCTACCAAGGCACTACACCTGGAGCTGAGTTCTGACCTGAGCACCGAGACCTTTCTATTAGCATTTACTCGCTTTGTCGCTCGACGTGGTCCTGTCCACGAAATGCATAGTGACTGTGGCACAAACTTCGTGGGTGCATCACGAATACTGACTCCGTTGAAAACTTTCATTCACTCAAGTTCCTTTCAGGATCGAGTACATCAACAGTTAGCGAAAACTGGTGTAAAATGGTTCTTCAACCCTCCCTCGTCACCACATTTCGGTGGGTTGTGGGAGGCTGGTGTCAAATCTGCCAAAGCACTGATTCTCAGATCAGTTGGCACACATCGATTAACCAGTGAAGAACTAATGACACTACTCGCCCAAGTTGAAGCCACGCTGAATTCCAGGCCATTAGGCGCCTTGAGTAATGACCCGTCTGATCTCTCTGCCTTAACGCCCAGCCATTTTTTAACACTCGAGCAAATCTGCCTGAACCTAACATAGACTCACTACCACTGTCTAAGATGCAACGGTGGCGTCTCATCACAGACCTGCATCGCCACTTCTGGGCGAGATGGAAAAATGAGTACCTATCCAGTCTACAACACCGGAGAAAATGGTCTGATAATCAAGGGAAATTGGCTCTTGATGATCTTGTTCTGATGGCGGCGTGGTGTGTGTGAGGCCGCCCTGGTCCGCCAACTTGCTGCCCTGCTGCTGCGTAAGTCCAACAGCACCCTGCAATTGAGGGTGTGTGAGAGGCCGCCACGGTCGTCCAGTCGCGCCACGCACCGACGAATCCATTCGCCTACTATACCTGCCTTAATTTATAAGTAGCATTAAGTAGTATATAAGGACCGCCCGATTTTATGTGAGCCTCGTCGGTCATTGCACCACACCGAATCGACCACGAGCGCAACCCTACTAACCATTAACTAAATTGCATATCCTGTATAAACTGCTTCCGTCCTTTTCAGAACATCCGTCTTTCCGCGCTCAGGTCGCCGGTCCTACGTCACAGGCCCAACAACAAGCTTGATAGGTTGCCTACCCACTCGTCGTTGAGGGGCATCGTGATACCGAAAAATAAGTTGCCTATACACCACCCCCTTACGGTTATAAAGTGTCCCGTCCGATTGAACGACACTTCGTTCAGCTCCACGTAGCACTTTTGTACAAAACACTCTGTCTGTCTACCTGTATTCACTATCAATCTCTCTCACACGAAGCTTTCGCGTTATCGCGTAATTGTCGATACGATCGGCTTCGTACCTAATTTAGTGGAGTGATGGAAAATCCGTTTTTTTTTGCGGACAGGCTGTATGATCGGTGACGGACGTCGGACATAATATTTCATTTAACATTTGGACGCCGTTGAAGTAAGTAACCGTATTTAATTGCTTATTATACCATCTTTTACTGGCTTTTGTCTCGATTTTTTTTTTCATTTTATGTTTAACTTGCTTGAGTAAAATGATTTATGCTCAAACACTTTTTAATACTTATATTATAATATACCTATATAATATATTTAATTCCATCTCGATCAATTTTTAAACACACCTTCGTCAAATGTCGTTTAATTGTTTATGATGACGGAATGTATTACTGGGCACGTGTCATTTGAATGAATGTAAATCGTATTCCGTGGTAAATTTTAGTTGACCAGATTAAATAGTGCGCTGTTCTCTATTGGTTTTTATAATTATTTTTAGAAAATAATTTGTGCATACACATAGCTCGTTTAAAAATTAAAATGCCGTAAAAAGTCGATCGGGAGGACACATATAATCTTATAAGTTTAATTATTAATTAATAATACCTAGTTCAATTCACTGTAAAACTAATAGCACACTATTGAAACTGGCAAACGAAAATTAACCATGTCGCACGTGTGTAAGACGGAGACAACATAATATTATGCGGGTATCCTCTTATCTGGACCACGTAGCACGTCTGTATAATATTATGTGCATTAAAATTAAAACTCAAGTGTTTGTTGAAATAACTATACCTAATATTCTATAATTAGGTAGTGTAGGCAATGTGTTCCAATTTGTGTAGGTAAACAATTGTGTTCGTTAGCCCACTACCAATATTCGATAACAGTCCCGTATAACGCTTTTACAATTATATTTTTTCATTATATTATATGTTTAATTCATTATATTATGTTTAACTTGTGCGGGTGAAATGTGGTTTATGTTTAAACATTTTTTAATACTTACTTATATTATAATATATTTAAATACCACTTTGTACCTATAATGTCGTATAAGTGTCTATGATGCAGGAATGTTTTACTCGGCACGTGTGCATTTGAATAAGAGTAAATTGTATTCTGTCACATGTGTTGTCTCAGTCTTACAAACGTACGACGTAGTAAATTTTAGTTGACCAAATTGAATAGTGCGCTTTTCGTTATTGATTTTTATAAATATTTTAGGAAATTATCTGTGCATTATTTATTATTTTATATTTTACATACACGTAGTTCGTTTAAAAATTAAAATGTCGTAAAAAGTCGATCGAGAGGACACAGATAATCTTCTTATAAGTTTAATTAACAATTAATAATAGTTGAGTTCACCGTAAAACATATATATATATATAGCACACTATTGAAACTGTTGAACGAAAATTAACTATATCTCACGTGTGTAAGACGGAGACAACATATGCGGGTATATCCTCTTAACTGAACCACCTAACACGTCTGTAGAATACTGTGTGCGGAAAAACTCAATATTATCGATTACTGTTGGCCACGTGTCTAATTTTGTTTTTGGTGCATGGCCAAAGTGTTTAGGTAAAAAATTGTATTCGTTAACTCATAACCGCCTCGTGACATTTTGATAATTAATTTTACATAGCCAACCAGTCACGACCCAACAGTGGCATAGTGTCTGCAAAAATGACTAATTTTAATATTAATTGATTTTATTGTTGATTTTTAGAATGAAATTACAACAGGTACATCAGTACATGGCGAGTGGTATACAGGTGTACAATGCCGACCAAAAAAAACAAAAGGTAACGCTTCCGGCAGGGTCTGGAAGCGTTACCAAAAAAAAAAAGAAAAACGTCGTAAGTAGATGTATACAAAATACAAATTCTAGACTAATACTAAAAGGTGTATCGCCTAATTTGTGTTTCAGGGTGTTTTAGGTGTCGAAAAACCGGCCATGTGGTCAGGAATTGCCCGGGTGAGTGTGTGTTATGTTGTACCACGATCATTTATTGCGTATTCTATTATTAATTTTTATCATTTTTTTAGACCCACCCACTCCACAGAGGCCGAATACGCCGAATACAGCGAACATCCAAACAGACGTCACCATCGAAGATGTTACAGAAAAAATTTCGATGGTGACTGTCAAGTCCGTTGTAAGTACATTAATTATACATTTCTAATATTTGCTTGTGAAGAAACTAATCATAACAATCTTATGAATTGTAGAATAGCCAAGATGAGCAGGATAAATCAGATGCAAACCGTAAGTTTCAGTTAGACAATATTCTTTGAATTTCATGTTTTGTTAGATAGGTATTTAATATTTTATTTTATGATTTTCAGATGAATAAAAACTTTTTTTTGAAATTTTTTTCTTGTTCTTTTAATATATTAGTTTCTTGCCTGTATCTGAGATACAACAGATTATACACAGATACAATAACATAATGTGTAATATATCTGTATTTAAATGGTGAATTTTAAAATGTGTATTATGTTTAGATGAGCGGAGTGGAGTGGTACGGGGTTACCCCGCGAAATATTTGTCCACTTCACCACCCATCTAAACTTTGAATATTTATAACTCATAAACTACTCACTCGAAATTCGATTTTTCATGTATCAAAATACTAAAAAAAATATTCTGCTTTGGAATATAAAATTAAATCCCTATGTTGTCATTCAACAAAGTAAAAAACTTAAAAAATGATAAGGATAAAAAATATTTAAAAATATAATTTTTTAAGAAAAACATTGTTTTATAAGCGACTTGAAATTATGTAAAAAAATATTTTCAAAAAAGTTTACACTTTTTGAAATAATGAGTGTTCAATGATAAAAAAATCACCCGGTATTATTTTTTTTCAAAACTTATTAATCTTTTTTTTTAAATTTTATAGGTGGACGTGACGTGCCCACAGCACCTGTATTATGATCGTAATTATCTACCGTTCTTACCACGGGGGTCGAAGGTATGAAAATTGATGGCGACGTTTGAGAAGAAGGAAAACTACATTATACACTACCGGAACCTGCAGCAGGCTATTAAAAATGATTTAATAGTTGAAAAAGTAAATATTTATATTTTATAAGATATTTATCATTTTTTATTATTTTTATAGGTTAGGGTTAGGTATAGGGTTATTCTATTAACCAGACGGACTGGTTAGCGAAATATATTAAGTTGAACACCGTGATGAGGAAGAAGACTAGGAACGCGTTTGAGAAAGACTTTTTTGATTTAATGAACAATGCTGTATTTGGTATGTTACTTTATTTATACTATTTAAACATTTTATTTTTACAGGTAAAACAATATAGTCTAAAAATAAGGAGATGAAAATGGAGTTGGTATCGAGTGAGAGTAGGTTGCATAAACTTGTTAACAAATGTACATTTAAACACTGTATCAATTACAGTGAAAACGCAGTAACTCTGGAGAATAAAATGATTAAATTTGACAAATCTATAAATGTTGGTAAATATACTTTTTTTTTAAATTACACTTTTATCATACATTTATTAACACATTTATTATTTACAGGATTCGCTGTACTGGACATATCAACAACCTAAATGTACGATTATCATAATATTAAACTTATGTACACTGATACAGGTAAATATAATAAAACTATTCTCTTGTTTATAATATATTAATTTAATATCATAATTTTTACAGATTCGTTGGTTTACCATGTAGATACTGAGGACTTTTATGCAGACTTGGCTGCTAATTCTAACTTACTGGACCGGATTGATACTGCTAACCTGCCCAGTGTCCATCCATGTTATGTGGCAGAAGGAAGAAGACCCTGGGGTTCTTCTCCGACGAGGTGGACGGAAATGTTATTACTGAGTTCTGTGCGTTGAAAGCGAAATCCTATGCTTTCAAAGCATATGCTGGAGAAGAGGATGAGGAGAAAGATGGAGAGGACAGAGTTTAAGACGAAGGGGTTAAAAACCACATGACATTGGAGGATCCTAGGAAGTGTTTGTTTGAGGAGGATGTAGTGGAGGTGTACAGGGAGAATGTGTCGATTAGGTGGTTTAACTACCAACTAATGACGATTAAGTCCAGGAAGTAAACTATAGACCTTTTACTCATAGACCGGCCCATCCTATACTAAATACATTGATAGTCGCATGCTAACATAGCGCAGTGGAGCAGCACATTTATGGATCAGTGCTTCCATAAAATCTTGCATTCGGTGTATTAAAAAATAACTTAACTGGATAACAGTATTATAAAAACGTGCGAAAACACTCAAAAACACTACGAGATAATATTATATTATAATATTATAACGATTATTTTTTTACCGTATCAGAGTAACTCAGTAACCGAAAAGCACCACCTATCATGACACGGCGGAAACGTGAAGAGGGCCGGTCTATGAGTAAAAGGTCTATGAAGTAAACTTATAACAATTATGATGATAAGAGGTTAGTGCTAGAAGACGAAATACACACATTAGCACATGGAGATTATAGTATAGAGTAGGTAAGTTAATACATTTATATATTTTTAAATTATTGTAATGATTTTACTTATTTAATTGTATAGGGAACTCGACTATGAGGTGGATGCTGGAGGACGGCGATGGAGTGAATTGGATATAGAAGCTATGGGAGAGCTAAATAGTTCTATTTCAGAAACTGTACATATTTTTTTTGTTATATAGTTTTATTGTTTTTTTATTTATTGATTATTTTAAATAACTTGTAAATATTATCTTATTAATTGCTATATAATTACCTGATATAGATTAATGTATAATTTGTAAATATTTTTGTAAAATATTAGATTAGTGTATAAACTTTTAGTATTTCTTTATAAAGTAAAATGTGTAAGTATTTTTGTAAAATATTAGGTTAGTGTATAAACTTATAGTATTTTCACCTTTATAATGTATAATTTACACATATAGACTGTAATGAAAACTGACTTGTTGTTTTTTTTTTTAATGTTATAATTTGATCAACATTTATTTTCATTAAACTTCATGATACAATAATTGATGTTTTATTTTACAATATTTTCTTTTATCATATCATGTTTTATACTCAAAGAGTTTACAATTAAAATATTTTATCCGGGGTTACACAGAAGGGTGGGAATTATACATAGAACTCACGGTTTGATCTAGCGTGAGTAGATATCTTCTATTGAACACGGTCGGTCGATGGTGGCTCTGGCGGCTCGTTCTCGATTTATACATACAGCGTAGACAGTTGGACAGCGGCAGCGATGGCTCGGCGTTCTCAACAACGGCAATCGCGTAAACGGTTGGACGGCGGCGGCGATGGCTCGTTCTCACGGCACGAGAGGGGAATCGGGTGTCCAACAAAACTTCAAAAAGTCATCGGTTGGTGGTGAAAGTCTGTGGCATATCCGTATATAACGGTCACGAGTACCGTCCGGCTTATGCAGACTTAGGTAAATTGCTGTGGAATAGTTTGGCGGATGCATCCATGTATAACGGTCACGAGTACCGTCCGGCTTACATACAGGCCTCACTCGGCGGGGAACGAAGGTGCTCCGTACTGTGTTCGCTGGCCACTACTTATAATATCTCTGGCCGTTGCGACGTAGGTAGTGTATGTGTGGTGATTTCCGAGCGTCTTGTTTTTCCTTTTGAACTTAAAACTCATTTTAAAATTCCAGAGGATAGATACACTTTCCCTGATTAATAATTGGTAAAGACTTTGGTTTTAAGTTTCGGGGTTTCCTTATAATGGACGATTTCCCGGAGGGCGGCGCACGTTCGGAAACAATGTACGATGCGGTGCGCTATCTATAGTTGTGGTAAATAGTCGCTGTTGTGCGTTCGACGATGTCTTGGTCGTTGCGTGTGCGCACGAGCGCGCGGTTGTGTAATCGGTGCAATAGTGTTGTAACGAGGAACGAGACTGTGCCACCTAAATGGGCACTCCGTTTTATCTCGTTACAAGACATGTAATTGTTAGTAATTTAAATTAGTTTACAATGTTTTTTCTTCTAATATTTTTTTTTTTTATTTTACAACCTTTATAATGTATACCTTGTAAATACTCTGTAAATATACCGTATCAGTATTCTTTTGCTAGATATGTAAGTTAGTGTAGAAATATACAATTAATATTAGTATTCAAACCATGTAAACACACGTACGTGTACAATGTCGTTTTCTAATAGATACTTATGCAGTTACGATATAGCTGTGCAACACTTTTACTATCGTTTTCTATATTGCATTCGGATACGGGATGACCTCAACTAATCATATATATAGGGCCTTTGAAGTATGTAATACTCACTTGCGCAGACACCGTCGTACAGTGCGTATACGGTGTGTGTGTACAGTCACGTT
>NC_042493.1:49016426-49026521 GCF_005508785.2 Acyrthosiphon pisum
CTTCACTTTCAACAGGTTATGGGCCCAGTGGCGCCGGCGGGCCACAGACGCTCAGAGCAAGTGGGCAGAACGTGGCATCGACGGGAGCGAGAGCTGGCGCGGGAATAACAACGGAGCCCGTGGCAGCAAACATTACTGCCCAGACTGCAGATACGAGCCAGGGTCAGCTAGCACAGGAGGACCCAGCCGGTGGGTCGGAGGGCCACGCCAAACACAAGATGGTGGTGAGGCAGGAGACAACGACGGGGGCGAAGATTTGTACCGATGTACGAAGTGCGGAGGTCAACACCGACCATCGAAGCCCCCCCCAACGCTACATAGATATACGGCTGGACCCGTTTGAGATCCCCGCCCCACTCATGGACATTGAGTGGACTGTGGAGATGTTCAGAGCGAGGTTAACGGCAGTCGTTCGCTAGACAAGGAAGGCGGAGGAGCACGACTGCGGTTGTGATTTGAAGGCGTTAGGAGGAAGGTATACTGATTTTGCCTTCGGTCTTCGACGTCATAAGATGAGTCGAGGACATCGGTGTGGGAATTGTATCCTAGGTAAAGAAGCCCTTTAGGAGGATAGACTTCATGTGCTCTGGCGGAGCTCACTCCCGGCAGGACGGGCGTTTATCTTGAGCCAACACAGGGAGCTTAAGTCCCTATGTAACGATTTTTGTCAACATGGGACCAACAAGGTCCTCAAAGTGAGATATGCCATTTTCAAGATGAGTGGAGAGTTCATACACCCTCAGTGGCGGCTTGGTTGCTACTGGGAACAGCTGTACGGCTATTGCCCCTACATAGGGGTAGAGAACATGGAGAAGGAAGCGCGAAAGTGGCTTTGGGAGGTTAACTCTCTAGGAGGGTACTTCACGGAGGAAGAATATGCCAGTGAAGTCTATGGCGAGGTGCGAGTAATTCTGACCAAGAATTGGAAGAAGCCCGAGGAGTTGCCAACCAAGAAGGAGTGGCTTACGGAAGGGCGCTGGATGCGCGGAAGAGCTGGCCCGGGGAAGAAGACTACCATAACGATCGATGGTAAGGAGGAGAAGAGCCGGTCCATGAAAGGCGTAGATGCTGCTCTGATAAGCGATGAACAGATAGGCGAGGAGCTGAGGACCCCAGTCGCGGAGCAGTTCTACGTGATGGAAAAAAGTGAGGGAGGTTAAATCTCGACCGGTGGTAAAAACGAGCAACGAATCCAACCGGAAGATGGACTTCCTATCAGAGATAGTAGAGCGAGGGCTGTATGGGTCGAAGTTCAGCACGTTATACGCGGGACCGGCCGATAACAATGCTATAGACTTGGAGCTGGTAGAACTGACACGGGACAGGAATATTATCAAAGTCCCGTTGGATCAGAAAAATTTCGACCAGCACCAGAGCGTCATAACCATACAAACAGTGTTGGGCGCTATCGGAGATCATATATCAGACACAGGGTGTCCGGAAGAGTATTTGGAAGTGTGGCAGGCGCTGTGGGACAGCGTGTTTGTCCTCGGCGGGACCGTAACAGTGGGGAAAGTAGTATTCCCGTGGAGGAACGGCCTTCCTAGTGGCTGGAGATGGACGGCTTTTTTGGATACTTATTCAAATTTGGGTCAAGTATAATCTCATGGACATCGCAGAGACAACATTGCGTGTCACTGTCTTCGACAGAGGCCGAATGTATAACCGCAAGAAAAAAAGTCAAAAGGATCATGTGGATTACGCGGTTGATAAAAAGCTTATCAAAAACAGGTGATAAACAACCGGTATTATTCATTGATAACCAGAGTGCTATACGTTTAGTTAAGAATCCGGAGTTTCATAAGAGGACGAAACACATAGACGTACGATATCACTTCATTCGGGAAAAGTATGAAGATGGACAATTTCAATTGCAGTTCATTGGAACGGAGGACCAGATTGTAGACATTCTAACGAAACCTTTGGTCAGGGAGCGTCTCGAGAAATTGCGGTCAGCCATAGGAGTGACTACAATTAAAGAAATTATTAATTGATGGAGGGTGTTGAAATAAACAATTAATATTAGTATTCAAACCATGCAAACACACGTGTGTGTACAATTTCGTTTTCTAATAGATACTTATTCAGTTACGATATAGCTGTGCAACACTTTTACTATCGCTCTCTATATTGTATACGGATACGGGATGACCTCAACTAATCATATATATATAAAACTAATCATTTACATCGAAGGAACAATAACCAAACCTGCAGAAATAACTGACGAGATTAGATTTATATACATAAGCGTTCGCACGGGGTAGTTATGGTAGGCACTTGACTAATCTGTGACACCCCCCCCCCCCCCCGGGGTCCCCTCAATATTTAATATTATTATTTGATAGTCAATCATAAAATAATTTTTTACCACGGTAAATGTAGTTAAATGAGGTTACCCCATCCAAATTAGTTTTTGTGACTTAGGTGTGAATATGAATATTATATATACATAATATGTGTGTGTGTTAGTGACGTTAGTGTATTAATTATGTATGAATACCCTGCTAGAAATTCTGCGCACGCTTATGTTTATATACAACGGGCTGCCATTTCTTTTCTCCGAAATGAAATATGAAATAAACGGAATTAAATTCAGAAACTTGTCAGTCCAGGTATAAAAAAGATATTGTTCCTACAATAAAACAAATATTTTTTCACACCAAAACGCTGCCTGGGATAGTGATTTTAAAAATGTTAAAAAAGATTTTATTGATAGCGTTAATTTTAACGGATGTATTAATCTTAAACATTTGTTTGGTTTTTGCGAAGATTATAAACGTATTTTAATAAACTGTAACCAGCAACTCATATTTAATAGAGCACCGAACGATTTAAATGCTGTTAGGCAGTATAAAAATAATGAGGTAGCGGATGCTCCCAAACTAAAAGACTTTGAAATAAACATAACAAAAATATTGTGGCGGATGCCTATAGTGAAAAAGAGTGATGGAGGAAAAATTCGACTATTGAAAGTATTCAACAATCAGAAACCCATAACATGTGCGTTTAGATTGTGGAAACTGTGTGAATATCCATTTTTACCTCAAAAAACTTCACATTCCTGGAAAGTAAAGCCATCCAACAAATTAGAAAAAACTCGAAATGTTATAATAGGTTTTCAAACTGACAGGAAAAATAGCTTAAGTACATCAATGTCATATTTCGATCATTATAAAATTAAAAACTTGAAAGTCTATATAGGCTCCGAAGTATTTCCCTATGATGATTTTCAATGTGACTTTAACAAGAATAAGATGGCGTAATTATGGGACGAGCTAAGGACGAGCTATGACGAGGGTGATGTCCCAAAGATCCTCTTTTTATACTACTTATCAACAATAGTTTTTTACTTTTTACCAGCTTACATAGGAAATAGGTCTTTAATAGTTACTGGATTAATAGTTCTTGAATAATCAATAACTAGGTACACGTTTAGCTATTGACACATGAAACTGTTGTTCTATTACAAATGCAGGTGCTCCGTATTAGGCGAATTTGAATGACGACAAACTTTATTTGTAATTTATTTGTCAACTTGTTGTCTTATAAATATTCTATCAGGTTCGGTGACTGTAGGGTTTAAATTTATGAAAATGAATGACATTAGTTGTTTATGACTCTAAACTTATGAGTTATATCTGTTGAATATAATTTAATATTGTATAAAGTATCATCATAGTATGCAACAACGACAACTAAATCGTTGTTATTAATTATGTACAAAATCACGCCATATCACGCGGTATAATTATTTGTGAATCGGATCATGACTAAATAGATATTTAGTCATGAATCGGATATTGTTAAACACGGTGGAGTAAGACTTAGGTCAATAGGTCACTAGTATATAAGGATCCAGATCGATCTACAAACATAATCCTTCACTCAAAAAAATCTGCATATTGGGGAAATGTTCCCTCGATGTTAATATAACTCTCGCATGGTAAAGTATAAGGCTGCGTGTACATTAGAAAGCGGTGAGCGGTAAAGTGTGTAGGTACACTAAACAACAAGTTATCAGCATTGTCTATGATATTTAGTAGTCACCTGCAGTCACCACCAAACTCAAAACTGTGCTCAAATGTTCGACGTTTTTTGCTAATAGAAAATTCATTTTTACGAGTTCGCTTTCGAACCAAAAAACGTTAACGAATAAGAGTTTAGGAAATTAACAAAAAACGAAATGAATTTGGTGAGTTTCATCAGATTTATAATAAGTTAGAAAGAGATAATTAGGTTTTTTATTTTTTTACGTATGTCAATGGAAACTTTTGATTTAATTTTGAGTAAAATTTAAATCAACGTAATGTATAATAATTTAGGAACTAATAACGCTAATTTTCTGGAAGCTTCACCACTCAGTTTAATTCTTTTGCCAGTCATATTTATACAGAATTGTATTTATAACATCAAAAAAATCATCAAATTGAAATAACCAATTTCACCAAACGGCAAACTTGAAAAGAATGAATACAACAAGCAGGCAAGCAACAGGTATAAGTTGACCTCAACGGTAATATTAAAATATGCATCATAAGTTAAGTAGATTTATATTTTTGTGATATATGAACAAAAAAAAGTAAAAAAGCGCAAAGTAATTAAATCATTATTAAGATGTATGAAATAATAAATTTACTTGGTAATGTTTATGATAGTATAAAATCACTTTCATTAACATGAAAGTATGAAACATACTTAGCGGTTTATAGATAGATAATAATTATTATTTATGGATTTTACGCAGTCAAACTACTTGATAACATTACCATGAAAAATAAAAATCGCAGTGTAGTCGCTATCAAAAATCTTAAATATTTTATTTTTTTGATTGACGAATGAAAATGGATGATGCATTATGGTTACGAAAAAATTCTACCACCCCTTAATTCCAAAAAAAAATTGTCGACTGGGGCGATGATATCATCCACTCAACCCCTCCTACATCATTAAATACGTCCCTGAGTTCATCAGTACTATTTTCCTCATAATTTCCAATTTTTATAAACTCATCTCCAGGATAATTTATTTCGGAATGGGTCAAAAGTCACAAGGGCGGATTTGAAGCTTGTTTAAGGGGGTGGAGAGTAGGAATATTTTTGAGTGATATATAAAGTACAATGAAAATTGAATTTCTATGTTAATTAATAATTAACTTATATGAGTTCAGATGGGAATCCAAGTTCAGTTTAAACACTATGAACAAACATTGATTAACAATTATTGTAACTAACCTGAATGATAAAATAATCTTAGTTAAAGTTTAAAAAACTGAATTTTCTTTGTAGATACACAATAATATCGTGTTTTGTTTTAAATCCAAAAATATCAAACTTTAAGTTTGGCATAAATGCAGTTCAGCTCCCAAGCGTATTTTGTATTTTTTTCTACAAAATACTTGTTTTGCATACTTAATTTGATGATACTTTCAAATAACGCTCAAACTTAACTTGTAAGTTATGGTCAAACATTTTTTTTTTAAATTTTTCAAATTGGTTAATTTTACGATGTATATAATACATTTAATATATTCATAAAGAAGCAATTTTGACTTGTAACTACTGCTTTTTTCCATTTAGCTTTCATAATCGTCCCTAAATTAAATAAATATATAATTTAAATTTATCGTACGTATACGTAACAAGTAACCGTGAGCATATATTTTTTAGATTTTTTTGGAATTTTTATAACTTCACCATACGACGACAATGCTCCGACGACCATCCGGCTCCCACCATCAAGACATCTCGTATATTAATTAAAAACCTTAAACTTTTCACAAAAATGTTGATCAACGCTGTTAAAAAGCAATCACCTGTTGGAATGGCTAGAGCAGATCAACGAAATAATATAAGCCCTAAAATTAAGAAAACTGAAGAAATTCTAGGAAATATAGATAAGTTTATTCAAAAACTTCCCGCTGCATTGTAGAGCTTCGACAATTTAGGTGTGACTAAGGTGACAACAGGCACGTAGCTACGGGGAGGCCAGGGTGTACCTGGCCCACTCAAAGTATTCTGAGGGGCCCAATATTATTGCCAAATAAATGCCAAATATAGCCAAATATATTGGATTTTAATAAGAATCCAATATAAGTAATGTAACTTGTAACCAAATTTAAATATTCAATCCGTGTCTGTTTCTAGAATAAGTATCTAAATATGTACGTATTATATTATGTTGTACTGTGTATTATATTAAATTCTGTTGCTACCAAGAATGGGTGGTAATTTATTTTTATAAGGCCCGTTTCCCGTAAAATCCTAAAAATTACATTTACGACCAACATTTAAGCTTTTTTGAATCCTTAACTCAACCCAATATTTAAGTAAAAATAATATTACGGAAACAAATTTCATTGTGTATTAAATATAATAATATAGGCACCCACTTCAAAAGTAGGTTAGGTTAGTATGACTTACAAATTATTCTAAATTCGGGCTTACAAATACTTACAAATTTCCCTTGACGATTTGGCACAGTCAAAGTTCGAAAAGCTCGACATAGCACGACCAACTTTCTTTCAGGGACAATTAAGGAAGGGATGACTTACAAATACTTACAAATTGCCCTTGACAATTTGGAGTAGTCAAAAGCTTTGAAATGCCAAAACGGCCAAGTTTCGCGGAAGTTAGTCGTGATTTAAACTTTTGAGAATAATTGAAAACGGCTGTACTTACAAATTACCAAATTGTGCTTACAAATACTTACAAATGACTTACAAATTATTTATAAAATTTGGAGTCAACATTTTGACATTGTGCGGCTAACTTAACGGAGCTCAATACTTAACAATTAGGTTCTGAAATTGATATTATTTGATATAATATAATTACTTAAAAAAATAACATAAGCTAATTATACATTTTTTAGTTTTCTCGGCTATATAATAGTATGAAATTCTTATGAATACGGCTTGGATTAAAATGCAAAAAAAAAAAATCTAAAAAATGCCAATATAAACAACAGGTAAAAGTAAACTTTTTTTATAGTTATGTGAAAAAAAACTTATTGATAACCTTATGCTTCAGTTTTTTACCTTGGAAAGAAAAACCACAAATTTTCAATAGAAGACGAGGACAGATCATTTTTTGAATCATTATTACCAACTGTTCGTCAATTTAATACAGAACAAAAGCTTCTTTTTCGTTCTCGTATTTTAGCTTTAACAATGGAAATAAAAAATGGTTCCGGTCAGGCTCCAAATTATCCCTCAATTTATTCTATCTCAAACATAAATCACAACGGTCCTTTTTATTTTTCACATCAGCAGCAATATTCACATTTTTCACCGATAAACTCGCAAACACAACAACCTTGTCTATGTCTGATATCACTTCCAACTTAACATACCCATCTAATCCTTAATAAATTCTGAATAAAGTAATTTTTTTTTCTAATATTTTGCTGATTGTTTTTTTATTTTTATTGTAAATTTGGGTTTTACTTTAATTTTAATTTTATATATTAATATTTTATATTATATATTAATTATCCATTAAAAATGTTTTATTTTATTTTATCTAATTTCCAATGAAATGTTAATTTCATATACTTATCATATTTTGTTTTAAATATTAATCAACACAAGAGGAAGTTTTGATTTGATTTAAAAAAATGATTCGTTTTGTTAATATACACATATTATTTTCATAAATATAATATTATATGAACATATTTTCAAGTATAATAATAAATAAATTGTTATATTATAACTTATTATTTACCTAAACCTACATATCATTATTTGTCTTTGGTAACCAATTAAATGAACTTAACATTATTTTATCAATACTAAAATATAGGTAATTCATATTTAAAATAAACTTACCTCAACGTTACACACAATCGTTCTGCTGGAGTTATTGGTACTCTGATACAATAAGAACGCTTCAACTTTGGTTCGAGTTTATGTAGTAGCATAGGCGAAACTACGAGTCAGGCCAGTCGGGCCATGGCCTGACCTAATACTGACTAAAAATGTGTATATATTATATATTATTTTAATAATTATTTAGGCATTATAAATAATATATTTATACCTACGTGAAAACGTACATTGTTAACATTTTTTTAATTAAATTGTATACACTACACAATGAACATAATAGTACAATTTATTTTAACATTGATTATGGAAATATGGAGTCATATTGTCATAATATAGTCTATTCTATGTACTTGAATAATCGGTTTAATCAGTTATTGTTTAGTTCAGACATTTGACGTTTATTTTTATATTATAGCAAGTAATAGTTAATTTTACGTAACAAGTCGCCAGTCGGTAATGTTTGTTACGTGGTGAAAATACAACCGAAAATATAATCGTAGAAAATTTATTATTGTCGATTAAACGTACTTTAATATTTTCATATTATTTCTTTAATATAAATTCATATTTTTATCATAGACCGGCGACAGCGATTGTTCGTAAGATTCTTACGTTTAACATTAGAAAATCATGGAAACCGGAGACGTAATTATTAATTAGAATATTTTTTTTTTTATAGTTAGAGGATAAGTCAAATATTTTAATTATTATTAAAAATATATACATACATGTACATTATACATGTATTAGTTATTTTATTATACACATTAGTACATCCCCAAACAATTTATTTATTATTAACCCCCGTTAGTCGCATCGCTGGTGTAAAAGACCGGACATTTATAATTTTTCAAATTACTCATTGTAAATAATTTACATTATTTCGTGTACTTTATTACCTTCAATGTCCAAGTCAAGCTATCATTTTATGCTATTTAAAACAATTATCTATTGTTTGTTGAATTTATAGGTATTTTTAAAGTCACAAACCTGTCAAAAAGACCTTGTGTGACTAAGCTCGGAATTAATTTTGTTCAATATTATTTTCGTCAGTGATTATTTTTTTTGATACAAAAAAAAAACATCATAATTATATATTAATACCATCATCGTTTATTTTTATACATGTATTAATTATTATAATATTTTATTTATTATTAAATAATTATATTGTAAAGAAATATTCATTATATAATATATATATACATTTAACAAAATTACTACCTATGTAAAGTTGCTAATAGAAGTTTTTTTTTATATTTTTCATTTGGCCTGCCCTAATAAAAGTGTCTAGTTTCGCCTATGTGTAGTAGTTCGTCAAAACTTTTTATGGACATCCGGAAATAATTCAAAATTTGTCTTCGTGTTCGAGGAGATCAAAAAACATCATGGGAATGCACCTTTTAATGATCTTTAGGCTATCAAAGGATGAACCCAAAGTCTTTTCGCATGATTTTTTTTAGCAATAAGGTTTTTTTTTAAATAGTAATACCCGATTAATAGTATAAGTCGCTTTTTTTTTTTTGGTTATTCATATTAAATTATAACTATTTAACTATGGGTGTTGTCTAAACTGAAGCGAAACGTCAAATGAAAATATTTCCATCAAGCCACCAAGCCACCGCATTTCGCGTATGGTACGCGTACATGTGAATACAAGAGAGAGTTGCGTTTTGAAACACGTCGTTGGTATGCGCGTTTTTGTCAGCGCGCGTAAGATACGCGCCCATGTGAATCGAGCCTTAGCCTTAATATTATGTCAACGATCGATCAGGAAATAATTGCTATTAAAAGCCAAATACCGGTACCATACTACAATGTCACGTTATTCTTAGTCGGCGGCGAACCAAAACTCGGCGTAGTCCTCGCATCTCCCACCGACGTGCCTCCCGCCTCATCTTCAGCCGCCGCTGCCGCGTAGTTGATAACAGACGGTGATTATTGTATACTTGTATGTCTATTTTTAAAATACTATAATAAATAATATTATAATACTTTATAATAGATTTTCTATAAAACATAAAAATAGAAAAATACATTTATATTAGTGCTTAAATTATATTTATTGCATTTCATTTAAAAATTGTGTCTAGATATATATAATATATTACATTTTTATCATCACCATAATTTTTTTTTTTATTGATCTTAAATACATCGACATCTAGGTCATTAGTACAAGGAGTTAAGTTAAGAAGCATTTACAATATTATATTTCATAATTTTTTTTTTTTTTTTTTATATTAAGTTATACAATTCGGATT
>NC_042493.1:49027473-49030278 GCF_005508785.2 Acyrthosiphon pisum
TTTTCTTTTTGAAATAAGTTAGTGTGAGGTTGACGTGAATGTCGTGTTCCATGGGGGAAAGTTATAGGGTTTTCTATCTAGAATGTTGTTTATTTTATATTTTCTTTTCAGCTTCTTGTATATATGTGTTTATTATTTTGATTGCTGGGTTGTTTGTATTTCTTTTGATTCTGGCACAATGCAATAGAAGTAGTTTTTTCTTCTGAGGTTAAGTGAAATTTCGTTGGCGATGTTTCTAATGCTCTCAATTGGGCTGGATTTAAATCCTCCGATTGATAATCTTATGGCAGTATTGAGTTTGGTTTGGATCATATTTAAGTGGGAGGTGTTAGCATTGTTGAATAATATTGAGCCATAGTCTGGTTTTGATCTGATTAAAGCTCTATAGATCATTAAAAGGGTAGAGCTGTCCCCACCCCAAGTTGTATGGGAAATCATTTTAATTATATTGAGTTTTTGAGATGGTTAATCAAGGATATTTTTGAAGTGAGGTAACCAATTTAGTTTGGAGTCGAATGTAATTCCTAGTATTTTTATTTTATCTTGGTTGGGTATAACGAGGTTGTCTAATGTTATTTTGAGGGGTTTTATTTTCCTTCGTTTTGTGAAGATGATGCTTTGTGATTTGAGGTTAGAGAATGAGAAGCCTGTTTTTTTTTACCAATCTGATAAGTTGTTCGCACTTTTTTGGAGAAGCTCTTGCACTGTATTTAGGTTATTGCTTCTGCATAGTATGTTGAAATCGTCTGCATAGAAGTTGGACTTGTATTGTTTCAACGATATCATTAATAGCTAAGAGAAATAATGTAACTGCCAGAGAAGGTCCTTGTGGAATACCGTTTCTTGATAGAACGTATTGGATAAGGTATTTGATACTTTGACCTGAAATTGTCTTTCTTTTAGGAAGTTTGATATATATTTTAACATGTTGCCGCTTGTTAAAATTTTGCTTAGTATAGTTAGTATTCTATGTCTCCATACGGAATCGTAGGCCTTGGTTATATCAAGACTGATCATACTGAGTATTTGTTTGTGTTTGAATGCGTTTTCGATTTCTGTTTTTATTATTATTAGGTTATCCATTGTTGATCTGGCGTGGCGAAAGCCGCTTTGTTCTTTGGATAATATTTCATTTTTTTCTAGAAACCATATAAGTCTTAAGTTTATGATCTTTTCCATAACTTTTGTCATTGTATTTAATAGTGTTATGGGTCTGTATCCTTCAGTGGAATGTTTCTTTTTTCCTGGTTTGAGAATAGGAATTATTATTCCCTTTTTCCATTAATTTGGTATAGTTCCTGAGTGCCATATATTATTGTATATATCTAATAGAAATTTTTTTGCTGTTTGGCTGAAGTTGGTTATAAAACAATAAGGTATGCTGTCGGGGCCTGGACTTTTGCTCAGACATTTTTTAAGGGCAGTTTCCGTTTCGTTGAGTGTTATACTTGAGTTCAGGTCAATTTGTTCACTGTTACGTGGGTTTATTGTGGAGGTTATTGGTGAGTTTTCGGATGATATTTTTATTACGTCTATGAAATCTCGTTTGTAAATTTCATTGCTAAAATTAGCTTGGAAGTATGTGCCAAATTTTCAGCAACGTCTTTTGGAGATGATGTTGTTCCTTGTGCATCGGTTATGTGTATTTCTTGATTTCTATTTAGACCTTTTAATGAATGAATTTTGTTCCATATCATGTGTGAGTTGGTTTTGGAGTTGATGCTTGATGTAAATTCTTTCCATGAGTTTTTTTTACTTTTTTTAATGAGAAATTTGGCTTGAGCCCGAAGTTTTTTTAATTGTATGAAATTTTCTAAGGTTTTATGTTTTTTATTTGTGTTTAGGTCATTATTTTTATTGAGTATAGCTCTTTTGATTTCGTCGTTCCACCAGGGAACTTTGGGTTTTTTAGTGAGGTTTATAGAACTACCTATTGCTATATTTGCAGCTGATGTAATCATGTCAGTGAATGTTTTCGATGTTTGAATTATCATTGTGTTGTATTTTAGTAATTTCAAATTCTATAATGTCGCTGAATAGTGGCCAGTTTGGCGTTTTTATATTCCATCTGCGACTTTTATTTTTATTTGTGTCTCCTAACCTGGGGATGAAGTAAGTGAATATTGGTAGGTGGTCGCTGCTGTAAATATCAGGTAGCACTTTCCACTTGAGTTTTTGGGCTAGGGTGGGTGTGCACATGGTTAGATCGATGCAGGATAGGTTACCATTTGTTGCGTCGCGGAAGCATTGCGGAAGCAGTTCCCGCGACGTCGTCGGTTCTAAACTGAAAAAAAAAAAAAAAAAGGTTACCATTTGCTATATTGATATGAGTAGGGGAGGTGTCATTTAGCAATACCATATTGTCGTTTTCTAATAGTTTTTCAATTATCTTACCTCTATAGTCAGTTTTTTCAGACCCCCATGTTGTATTATAGTCACCTAATATAATGAATGGCTTAGGAAGTTGTTTGGTGATATTTTCTATGTCAAATGATTCAATTTTAGTCTGATTGGGTAGATACAAATTACATATATTTAAATTTGTTTCATTGAGTTGTACCGAGATTGTGATAGCCTCAAGATGTGTATTTATGTTTATTTGTTCGCTGGGAAAAAATGTCTTGACATAAATTGTGACTCCACCACTGGCTCTTAAACCATTGGTTCCGTGTTGAGTGTAACTTGTGTAGTTCCGTAGATCAGTATGAGATTTGTCGGTAAAATTGGTTTCATGTAGGCATATGAGGTCGGGAGAGTACTCGGCTATTAAAATTTTAAGTTCGTTTATTTTTTTGTAGAATCCAT
>NC_042493.1:49030328-49030503 GCF_005508785.2 Acyrthosiphon pisum
CAAAAAATCTCAAAAAATATAAACACACAGTTTTTTTTTTATGTTATTTTATGTTCAAATTTGGATGAATTACATAAACAAGAAAAACGATTTTAGTTATTTTGTTGTAATTTTATAATATTATAATTCAACTTACCGGCTACTGTATTAATAATAATTAGATAATAACAATATA
>NC_042493.1:49030603-49037680 GCF_005508785.2 Acyrthosiphon pisum
TAAATAGCAAATATGCGATTACAATAATTATTTATGATGTAAAATAATTATAATTTAATTTTAACACAATTGATGTACACAACAAACATAAATAAATTTATTTTCATTTAGATTTTTGTTATGATCGCTCCCAGTAAATTGAACCAACAAATAATCACCAACTTTAATTTTATTTAGTTGAGGAGTTGTTGATTGTGCTTTTGTGGCATTATCGTTATCATTATCGGTATCTTGCTCTGTATATTGTAAATTATTATCTAATGATTTATCCTCGGATTTATCATTGTCACATAGTGTAGTAAGATTGTCATCAATATCAGAATTCTCTGGAGTACTTTCTTCAGAGGACAAATTTGATTTTTTTTTTTTAATAATCTTCCCAATTTCTCTTGCATTGCATTCATTTTTTCCTCGATTTTTTCTTTTAGTGTTTGGTTTTTTCGATGTTTTATTTACAAACCTTCGAAGTCGATCATTACTGACTTCGAGTTTTGTTATCAAATAACCAACAAAGACTGGATTTTTTTATCGTCAAACTTTTATTATTATTTAATGTTATTTGAATGAGATCAGGTTTAAGATTAGGATTATTTTGGTCAGAGGTTTTAGCTAGATTGTTGTCAATTGAGTTTATACAATTTTTACAGTTTGAGAAATTTTTGACAAGTAGATCATTGCCAAAATTTCCAAATTCTGATACATTACATAAATCTTTGCATACGTCATCTGATATGTTTTCTATTGGTGAACTGTCTGTTGGTGTAGGTATTAGTGAATTGTCAGTTTCTTGCCTAGTGTAATTATAGTTGTCTATTTGAATGTCTGTATCAATTTTTCCATAGTTCGTTAAATATTCTGGTTTTTCAGATGATTTTTCATACATTGTAATTCCTAAAAAAAAAAAAAAACATAGGTTTTATTATTTAGTTAATTTGACATTAAGCTATTTTTAATTAAAACATTACCCAAGTCTGTAGCTGCAAGTTTAGCATCATTTAATGATGCAGCAAGTATATCTTCTATTTTTTTTATCACATATTGTTTCAAATTTTTCAGTTGATTGGAGTTTAGTATTGTTTATAAATGTCTGGTGTGTTTCTTGTAGCGAGGAGAATTGTATGAACTTTGAGATGGATTCAGTAGATTTGGTAGATCATCTGAATGAGAAGGATTTGGGCTCTGAAGTATATTTTGGTGGTTTCGTGAAGATCGTTTTGTATCATTTTCAATAATTCTATTCACGTTAATCGTTGTAAAATGTCTTTCATGGTAAAGTTAACCACTGTTGAAAAGGTAGATGTCATAGATCTTGTTGTTCTAAATAATTCTTCGCATGCCTGACTACTAAAGTACCAAGGAATGAACATATTAGGCCTCAGGCAAAAAGTGTTGTCTCTGAATTTTTATACCAGAAGGATTAAAGATAACGCGTTAAGTTCAATGCATGAATAGGCATTAGTAGTAATAAAATTATCTTTTAAGCTGTATTCTTTAATCTTTAAAATTGAGTACCTCCATATCCTCAGGAAGTAAACACTACGCCATATTCTATAAATTCGGTCTTCTACAGTTAAAGATTTATCTAAAAAAGAGGAAAGTACATTGTTCATGGTTTCCAGAAAACTTATAGTTCCTTGACTTTGCGGCACATGTTTCAACATTTCTTGTATTATGGGAGCACATATTTTTTCTGCAGATCGAAAGTTCATCTTGTCTTCTGGAACAAGATCGCTCAAAGTTAAAAGGTGTTTGTCTTTTGAAAATATTTCTAATAATATTTTCAAGTGAGAAACGGATATTGTAAAGTTACCAATTGGTAAAACTATGTTAGGTTTTAATAATCTTGTCCTAAGTTTAGTACCAATGTGAACAGTGTCTTGAATATAGAATTGTGTGCTTTGCAGATGGTAAGTGTTAATTTGCATAGCTTTTAAAAGTCTAGTATCACCATCCGAAGAATATCCTAAAATTTTGATACCAAAATCTCCAGCCATTTTTTCCATAGTATTCCATCTTTATGGAATACTACTACTATTTATTATCACATCTTTATGGTTGAATCGGTTATTAGTACCAAAAATACTCAAGCAGAATGTTGGAGCATTTTCATGTAAAGTCTTCGCCATTATTATATACGCATAATTTGCTTTTTCATTATTTTGAAAATATTGCCCAATTGTATTAGCTGAAGTGGCTAAGTATGCATTAACATTTGCCATGCCATTTTCAAAAAGCAACACAAAACCAATAACTTTATCAGAAATTTGGTCATATTGTATCTTCCCCATAACTCTGGTACTATCTCCGCTAACCCAAACACAGAGAGGTAGATTTCTTTCCAACAAAAACTCTTTCAGTTCTTTAAATCTATATTCTCCTTCTACTATATTTTGTTTTTGAGTTGAAATAAATCTATTCAATGACCTTATTGACGACAACGAGTTTGTTAAATTCAATTGAAGTGTTTCATATAAAAGTCTTCCCCCAACAAAATATAAAAATACACAAAACTTTTTTAGGGATTCATCATATCGATTTGCATTGGGACTAGGAAAATTTGAATTCCTTAAGGCTGAATTACAAATTGATTTTAGTAATGTACTGGTATCTGTTTTTTTAATAAAAGTTTCAACTGAAATTTCTTCCCAAGGCGGCATATTGTTCTTTAGATCTTTCAAGGACTCATTAAATATATTATTTTCATTGATGTATTTATTAATTTTATCTACAATTTTAAAATAGTTAGTTATTAGTGGTTGATTTTCTCCATCATTCAATAAACTGTGTTCTCGAGCATGCTTTTCTTTTTCTTGTCTCCTATATTTGAGGTCTTTCCACTTTGAAGGAACATCAGGTTTTAAAAAGGAAGAAGGAACTTTTTGAAGTTCAGAAATACATTCAGGTAAGATTGATTCAAATTCGATACCTTTTTTATTTGTGTTATCTTCAATATTATCCTTATTTACTATGTCTTTGTTTACTATTGTGAAGTAATTTACAACAGTATTTTGTTGGTTGCCTTTTTTGATAGGTTTTCTCTTATCTGAATTTTGAAAGTGATTTACCAGATGCCTATAGTAATTACTTAACATCCATGTTTTATTCTTACGCCCAGCTAAAACTTTTTTAAAAACTTTTATACGGGCACCACAAAAGCAAACAATATCACTCATGATGTTATTACTTTCATCAATACTTGCGTTTTCAGCTAGACCGAGTTCATCATATTCTTCATCGCATAATTTTACAGAAATATTTTGGTTATTTATTATGTTATAAATAGTTTCTGATTTTAGATTACTATCAGACCTATTGTCAGTCTTTTGTGAATCATATTTTTTAGTCCATTCAATAACATTTTTTTCAATAGTTTTTTTTCTCTTCTGTTAAATTAGTATTGAAAATTTGAACTTAAACTGTTTATTTTTGTTTTTCAAGTGGTTGTTTATTTTTCATTTGACCAGGTTTATCCGAAAGTTTATCACTGTTCGGTCTAATTTTAGTATTTTGTGTTTTTACCAACGGTTTTTTGTAAAACTCTATAATCAAACTTAATTGTTTCTTATGCCCATCAAGAAATTTAAACTTTGGTATTTTGTTTTTAAAAAATCCATCATAAGCCTCATATTCATTCTCACCTATCAATTCAGGTAATGTTGTTCTAGCAAACTCTTCTGTCTTACTAATATCAGTTTCATCTATTTTAGAAATTATATAAGAACTATCAAATCCATTTGCTATTAAACATTTTTTAAACTTGGTTGAAGTTTAAATCCAAGATTTTCTTCAGCATCTTCAAATGGATCTTTCAAAACCGTACCGGCTTCTTCCATGTCAATATGTTCTATCTGTGATTCTATATAGGTACAACAAATTTATTATAAATATATGCATTTAAGCTGTCAATCATTTTAGTAAATGTGTAACAACTATATTCTAGACAGAGATTGTACCTACATGGGTTTCTATGTGTCGCTTAAACATCTAGATCTAACTATAAAATATAAGTAGGTACCTAGGTAGTACATTTTACAGGGTTGGAATTAGAGGTGTATAAAATAGTCTATACCTGGTTTAATATGTTATCGAATATGTAAATATAAAATTACTAAAATGTAAATAAAGGTATTATAATATTTTTATATTTGAATTGAGATTTAAATAGATACCAGGGTGGATAAGTATAATAGACATCTATTTCTTTATTTTTGTTATAGTAATATAAAGTTGTAGTCCATCAACTGGACTCTAGTAAAATCAGGAGTACAATATTAATAAGATACCTATTATAAATATTATTAGGTATACTGATAAAATATGTTCAATTATGTAGTTATGTATCATTATTACTATTTATTAAACTCTCCAGTTCAACTGAATTGTTATTCAATTAAATACTATATTAAATGTAAATATAAAATCAAGAATAAAAAAAAAGCTTTAAACAAATAAATATATAACTAACTGATAGAACACAAATAAGCCTAAGTATAATTCAGGTTATCATAATTGTTTTGTACTGTGGCGCTCGACAAGAAAGGTGTTAATATACTCGTCGGGGGCCAACGTAAAAAAATAACACGAGAAGTTAACTCGAATGAAGTTTATTCGGCACGGTAGAATACAATTACATTAAGGCGTAAGCCGGTCTCGCGTGAGTTGGGGGGGAATTTATTTTGCGTGTCGTGAGTCGCGTGAACGAGGTCGTCGATGACTTTTTGCTGACGGTCAGATCCCCGTTGGTGAGCCCAAAGACCTATGGTCGCGGCGGCAAGATGGCGGAAACAGACACGTGCGCGTATAGTACAAATCGAGAGGTCTCAGAGCGAAACAGCCAGGTTGTTACCAGAAGCGGGTAATCAAAAGACTAGGCCGGGTCAGCCGCCCGACACTTCGAAGGCGCGAAACGCCGCGGAGGTGCCGAGCGGTGTTGCCAACGTTGGGAACGCGAGACCACGCGGCTCACCACAGTACTATAAAAACAAATGCGTATATTGAAATTTATAGAATAAATAATTGTTAAAAACAAGCTGTTATTTTGGTTGAAATTTAAAATAATTTGATAGTGCTAAGATGTATTAAGATAGTAGATAAAAGTGATAACGTTTGTTTTTTGTGGCTATATTAAATATATAATCATATATATTTTATATCAGCAATAAAAAATATATTGACATCCAAAACAAATTGTATGATATTAGTTCTTTAAATAAAAAAGGTGTTTTAAGATATTATAAGGTACTTACCATTCATAACAGAACCACAAGAAAACTTGCCACAGAACAAACTTCATTAGCAATTATTACGCAGTGAAAATATTACATCATTCAATAAATTGTTCTCGGAATTGTTCAACCATTGATTACATAAACTTGTATAAACACGATTACAAACATATTAGTACTATCATAGAACAATATAGAAGCGAAACTCGATCAGCTGATGGGTGAAGTGTTTACCTATGATCTGAAGTCCGAACATTCAAACTGTTTCCGTTCACCAACATGATGTTATACCCGTATTGAAAAACCGTTTTCTCCTAATAGGCAGGGTATTCTACGCGGGGTCGGCTTGTTTACCATTCCCTATTTCACGTATGCCATGCCCCCCTAGAGGCCGTGTTCAAGGCCACAATCGACTGATCGGCCAAAGCACGGAGTTTCGTACCCCTGGTACTATCTATACTTTGTTGTCTGTTGACTGTTCCAACTTCCAAAAGTAAATAACCCTCGGAATAACCACTTTAGCGCATACGACTGACGGCTGCGGCAGTGCCAAGGGTATTGATATACCTTGGGCAGTGCCTAGGCCAAATTTCCCCCATCTTGCTAGCCGACGTTTTCCGAAGACATTGTACGATCTCTTTGTACAATTAGCCAAATGGGCAGGGCGTTACGCGCGGCAGCCTGCTATATAGAAATCTGTGTGATTAACAAAGATTATCATATGATTATCATGATTATCACATGATTATCATGATTATCTTAAGATTATCGTGATTAACAAAATTGTGTACACTGATGAACATAGTGGTTTACCCCTCGTTCAATTCGGTCCAAACCAAAATAACCGAAATCACTTTAATTCAAAACCGAAACCGGTCAAGTTTGAACTCGGTCACACGGTTTTCAAAAAATATCTAACCGAACAGCATTAGTTCAAATATCCTCAGGTGATATTCCTTTCACACCACAAGAAACAGTGATCGGAAACATAAAACTTACGGTTCGATAGTGGTGGTGGTCGGCGTACTCCTTGATGTGGTAGTAGCGACGGTGGTACTGGCAGACGGCGGCTCGTTCGGTGACGATGTCGGTAGACTGGCAGTTGTAGTGGTGGTCTGCGTACTCCTTGATGTGGTAGTAGCGACGGTGATCCTTGAATGGCGACAACGGACTTGGCAGGTGGCTCGGCTCAACTTGTACTCGGTGGCGGCGAACTGACAGACGGCGGCGGCGAATTCACTTTCGTACTTGAATCCGGAATACTGACTGTAATAGGTAGGTCGGTAATATGTATGTGAGGTCAAATATTGTCTTCAATATTCCTGTGACGCGGACCCGGGAACCGGCGTTTGAATTCAAACGTCGTATTCCCGCCGCGCCAGCTTTTACCAACCACCAGGTCACGGTAAGACGACACCAGCGCACCGGCCGACAGCGGCATTGGAACGGTGCAACGGGCAACCGGCTCCGTGCGCCGGCAATCTATCTTTTGCCAGTCACGGTATCGCGAACACGACCTCGCTCGTTAACTTTACGCGACCCGTTTTTTTTGAGCATCGCAGCTTAACAACACATTGTTATTTTTTTTTTCCTTTTGAATGTAATGTTAATTAATCACTATTTGTGAATCCACCATTTTTCACAACCGATTAAAACAACGCCTATTCAAACATATCCGCCCGCTTGTTCTTATTTAATTTGTGTGGTGTCACCTTCCATATCCAGCACCACCGGGTTAGGCGCTCACCGCCCACAACCCGTCAACCGAGACACGTCAAGACGGATACAGCTCTCGATCGTGTCACCTGCACAGTGACACATTACACGATATACTTTTCGAGATCAGTAGCCG
>NC_042493.1:49037780-49038025 GCF_005508785.2 Acyrthosiphon pisum
GATCGTGGATGCTCTTTTGGTCGGTTATTCGTGCTTACTTATCATGTTATAGGTCCGGTTGTGCGGTACAGCCGTGTTGGTTGCACCGACACGTTATGATGAGTTTACGGATATATCATCTCATGGTATTCATTTATTTATTCGTTTTACGAGTTTTTTTGGGTGTTTTGTAGCTTTTTTAATTAATACGAATATTAATTATTGTGGTTAATTACTTTATCCGCATCTGGCCACAGCGTGTTTTA
>NC_042493.1:49038125-49039305 GCF_005508785.2 Acyrthosiphon pisum
GAACGGCAACGAAGAAATGAAGCTTACATTGAAGACTATAAAAATAGTAAGATATGTCGTTACAAATTTGTAAAACAAATATCATACAATTATAAAAAGTGAATTTTATGATTATAATTATAATTATTATTACATAGGTGATAGGTATTATAAGACTAATAATATCTTCAATTTTGACAAATTCATGAATTATTGAATTCATATTTTTATATTATATTATTATTATTACATAGGTATTATAAGACTATATTATTAATTTTTTAAATAAATACTAATATAATATAACCAATTGTAATATTATTTTTATTTAATCAAATATAAAAATTGTTTAGTTTAGTTTTTATAATTGTACATTTTAAATAAAACTGGCCGAAAAGGGAACGGTAAGCTTTGGCCGAAAAGGGAACAATATGTTTTGGCCGAAAAGGGAAGGGTACATTTTGGCCGAAAAGGGGGCCGCCCCACTATTGCATTGACCATTTTTATCAGTATACGTGAAAAACGTGTTACCTTTACGGACGGATTGAGTTCTTTGTGCATCGTATCACTGTTCGTTCTTTTCCTCTTTCTTTGCGAGTATAGAATTTAGTTTGCGAGCCACAGTGAACAAAGAGGAGTGCCGATTTCAATAAGTCCTCTTAAAAAAAACGTCTGTATGTAGGTACCTATGTATACAAGAACACTTTCATACTGAGTGTTTATTGTCGTTTCGTACAATGTGTGTGTGTCGTGTTAAATTGATGACCATGATAACATATACCTAATTGGTTTTCCATAACATAATATATATTTTAGATAAGATAAAAACGATAAGTAGGTATATAGCCATATAGGTACTATACATTTATATATAAAACTATCTATAGAGTATATAGGTATACTTTGGACTCATCATTATAACTGATTGAGTCACATTTTATATTATATTATATCAAACAAGGAAAAACACTGGTTTATCTTTATTAAATTAAATTTACTTTGAAGAGTAAAGATAATAAAAATAGTAAAATTTTTCAAACAAAAATTAATTTTTAAGTAATTTGCCAATTGTTTTATTTTATTATTTTTTCACTCAGTTGTAAGTAATAATGTTTACCAACAAATTAAAATTTTATTTAATTAAGTATAAAAATTGTTAGTGTAGTTTAGTTGTTATATTGTACATTTTAAAGAAAACTGG
>NC_042493.1:49050975-49067625 GCF_005508785.2 Acyrthosiphon pisum
TTATAGAAGTTATTATACCGGTTGTAATCCATTAATTTAATTTTGACATTTTTTTCGATTTCAATTTAATTACAGAAATAGTTGAATGATAAATAAATTCATTTATTTTAGAATTAAAAACCTCGAGCATAGAATCAACTTCATCAAAATACATAGTGGAACAGCAGTTTTCTAAAATAATTTATTTAAAAGGCCAATATTTATTTTTTTTTATATATTTTACATTTTGGCAATTATTTTGGACTTTAAACTTTTCGTCAGATAACATCAGTGTTGTAGCATAATGATCAGTTATATCACATCGTAATATGTTTGAACTAATTTTATTTGATTCTACATTTTTAACAAATATATGATCAATGCAAGTATTTGAGGACTCAGTGACTCTGGTAAAATTATTTATACATGATATATAATATATATTCATGTTTAGCCAATACATTTAAATAATCATTGCAAATATTGGACATTTTCATTATATCAATATTAATATCGCCACATAAAATATTTAGGTAGTTATTTTTATTTTGAGATAAGAAAAAGTCAAGATTATTGATAAAATGTTCAAGATTATCATTTGGCGATCTATATATACAGATTAAAGAAAATAATAATTCATTAGATTTGATTTGAAGATGTATTGAATTACAATTTAGTATAACATTTTTTTCAATTTGAAGAATATTAAGGGATTCTTTAATTAATATTGTGACTCCATCACTTTAATTAAATATTTAATCTTGATCATTTCTCATGTTGTTGTAGCTTATATTCTATCTTCTGTCCTGCTTCTGCCCATGACTAAATAAACAGGCATGATCACCAAAAAACCAATTTATCCTATCACTGCGCATTTCCCCCAGACATGGAAAAAACAGTATGATTCATATATCATTTTAATGTGAATACATTTTTTTTCTATGATATTAGTGTTTCTTCCAAGTCTGGGGAAGTATTATATATGTATAAAATATGCGTGCAGTAATCTAGCGATCATGCCTGTTTATTTGGTCATGCTTCTGCCCATTTAATTGATTCCATGTTCCTTTTTTGCATCTCTCCATTAAATCGACTTCTTTAGTTTGATCTACTAATAATTTTCTGTTTACCTCGGCTTGTTCTACTGCTTGACATAATCTAATTGCTTTATCTAATGTTAATTCTTCTCTCAACATTTTGGTTTGTAGTTCTTTGTTTGCTATTCCCTATACAATTTGTGTTCTTCTGGTGTATTTTGGAAATGAATGGTGCTTTATTCTTCAACATAAAAAATAGTTATTTAAGTTTACAGTGTTTTTTTTTTTTGGTACAAGTATTCTTCGATTCACAGATATTTTATTTTTTTTAGACAGACAATGTAGACGTGGACTCACGTTGACTCCTATATCCTTGACTGAACGGTGCGGAATAGATGGTTTTACTTGAGCGAGTGACTACCAGGCTAGATGTATGAATATAGTCCGCGGTGTATGGCGTCGGTAGAACTGTAGACCGCGTTCGGCAGTGGGTCTCACGATGCGGGGTAGGTGGTCTTCGGTGTGGTCACGGTGGTCGTCGTTGAATACACTGACTCGGCGGCCGTGCTGGTTGGTGTAGCAACGTTCCGCTGTACGGCGTGATCGGTACGGTGTTACCCGTACCACTGTCTACGCCAGAGGTTCCCAAACTTTTCCTACTCGTGGCGCCCTTTTAAAACTGAAGTTTGCTTATGGTGCCCTTAATACAATTTACGACTTTTTTTTAACTAAAATAGATAAAATAACAAACATGTTTAATTTTCAATAGATAATATGGAAATATTTGTTTTATATAATTATATACTGAAGTATTTAATTTAATTTTACTAGGTAAAGTAAATTAGACTTAGTTTATTAGTAGAAAAAAATTGAATTAGTGAGATGGATGAGCCTGGACATCACTGTATAGTTTTTCAAATCTTGGGATCAAACTTGAGACTCCACATTGATTTTCGACGGATATTTGATTTTTATCACATTAACCGCCAAAAACGGAATTAAAACGGAATTAAGAGCTTTTTCACATACAAGGGGATAGTAATTTTTTATTGAAATCCAAAATTTGGTCAATTCCATATTGGTAAATTTTGATTTCAAACTACTGTCACAAGATGTCACTCAATTAGACTTTCTTCTTCTGTGGAAATAAATTCTAATGGAACAATGAAGTTAAATGGATCTTGAATCCATGCAAATTTATCAGTGTCTTCATTTTTAAAATATTTCTTAAACCATATCACTAGCTGTGATAAGTGATCTTCAAAAATGGATTTCATATCTTGAGAAATCTCAACTTAGAGGTCAGAAATTGCTGCAATATGAAAAAAGAAACTCTGCCCATTCATTTATCTTCTCCATAAGTTGAGTTTTTTTTTATAAAAGCTGTCACTTTATCCATCGACTTCAAAATATGCGTATTATTTCCCTGCAATAAGGTGTTCAATGTATTCAGATTTTAAAAAATGTCACACAAGTATGCCAATTTTATTAAAAAAATTTCTTCAGAAAATTCATTGGCATATTTGTGCCCTTCTTCTTTAAGGAATATATAAATTTCTTGCCGTAGTTCAAACGTACGTGATAAAATATTACCACGAGAGAGCCATCATGCACTGCTGTAGTACAACAAATTTGAGTGTTCAGCTTGTTAACCTATACTCAATGAAATACAAATGTATAACCATTGTCTTTTTTTTTTTTTTTTGGCTTAGTATAGGCCAGGGATGGCAAACCTTTTGAACACTGCGTGCCCAAAATTACCTTTTTTTTTTTTAGAGCATGCCATGAAAAAAATTATATTTTGTTATATTATAATTCGATTGTATAATTTATGTATAAAAAGGTTAGTTTAGGACCTACATAATTATCTACAGATAAAATTGAATAACCGTTAATTACTGATAAAAGCCGTATGCTCAAAATATTTTTACCTATTACCTATAATCTATAATATATATAGTAAAAATTTTCGCGTGCCCAAAAAATCCTTTCGCGTGCCATGGATTTGCCATCCCTGGTATAGGCCATTTAAGCCCTTCGCCGCAACCACTACATTTCTCCATGCTTCTCTATCATTAGCTAGCTCTTCACCGTTTATTACTCCTAGAATTTGTAGGTCACTCTTAACTCTGTCTACCCATCTTTGTCTTGGCCTTCCTAATGGCCTCTTTCTTTCCATTGGGATCCATTTTGTTACCTCTCGAGTTATCTGATCTTGTGCTCTCCATATGTGTCCTGCCCAGTTAATACGCTTGCTTTTCAGCGTTGCTAATAACCATTGTCTAACAATATATTATTAACAGTACGCTGTTGAAAATTGTTTTTATGTAATATTGTAATGTATCGCACTGTTACACAATAGTAAACATGGGTTTTCACTATCTGGTCAAGTTACGGGCGTATATTATACCATAGACCATTTATACTATATAGTTATACCTACTAATAGAATTGTATTTTGTTAGCTTGTCATACAGCATTACAGCCTACATCATTGCGATATATTTGCACGGTACTCGTAATGCTGTTGTTATACACAGCCTGTTTTTGTATATTAGTAATAGACGTGCGCAGAGTTCCCGATTAGGTGCAGTACATATTTCTATATAACTTTTATTTTAACCCTTTGAGGAGTAGCCTTGGAATACGTAAATGCAACTCAGGGAGTGGCTTAGGAATGAAAAATATGAAAAAAAATTATGAGCGAAGACGTATATATACGTCCTATTTTAATAGGATTGATAAATGAAAATAAATCGATTGATTGAAATGTTACTTCACAGATGGCAGCACATACTTTATATAAGGTATTTCACGTTAATGAAACATAAACAAAGTGTGGTGGGCCACCGACCTCACCACATTGCTCTCACCCCTCCGGTCACGCTTCCCAACGTTGGCAACACCGCTCGGCGCCTCCGCGGCGTTCGCGCCTTTGAAGTGTCGGGCGGCTGATACGGCCTAGTCTTTTCCGCGCCCGTAGCAAAGAGCATCTCACCCGATCGCGCCCGGGAACACCTTGAACGAACCACCGGTGCACGTGTCCCTCCGTCCGCCGCTATATTGCCACGACCACAGGTCCCTTGGCCTGCAGCGAGGACGCAACCGTCGACCGACGTCGTAAGGCATTTTCGTACACGCGACTCGCAAAATCCGCAACTCATTCGCGAGACCAGCATTGCCCAAATTGTATTGTTGTTTTAATATTTAATAAAAGTTTATCCGACTCAATCAACGTTTCGTTTTATCTTTTGTGTTGGCCCCGACAGGACCAACTCAAGCAAAAATAGTGAACTAGGCAAAATCAAATTTTGCCGCCCCTAACAATATAATATTAACAGTATTTTGAAAATTCCGCCCTCTTACTAAAGTGCTGCTTAAGTGCCGCCTTAGGCGTGGGCCTATGTCGCCTACTCCTTGAGCCGGGCCTGGGCCCCGACGATAACCGCATATCATTCGTCGAGCGCCACAAAAGTAATTAAAAGAAATCCGCGGTAAAAACATATATGTACGTCTATAAGAGCTATTTATTTTTCGTATTTAAACAAATACAATTTAATTTTTACATACTTATTAGTAATTAGTCAATAGGTACACCTCATTTATAAACGTATAATACTAGTCTGCGCTCCCTTTCATTATTCATAGATTTGAATTCATCAATCACTTCTTCAATCTGAACGTTCATTAATTTTTCTTGTTCAACAAACAATAATAAAAAGGATTCCAGTCTTTCTTGCAACATTGTACTTCGAAGTTTTGATTATACAATAGGTAATTTAGAAAAAATACCCTCTCACAGCTACAGCTCGTGACAGGTATAGTGAATACCTGGCTTCATCTGCTCTTTCTGTGGCGTAAATTGTTTCTATTTTTCTGCGTGTTCGTGATACGATTGTCGATTATACTTACAGTGATTGTAGCCTAGAACGGAACACGGTTCAAGGGGGGCGTGGTAAATAAGCCGACCTCGCGTAGTGGACCTCGCCATAGCGACAGTAACGTTTCCCGAATACGGGTAAACAAGAATCTAACATCGGGTTGGTTTACGAAATACGAGCTCGTTTCCTAACGCTGAATCAATTTTTAATATGCTAACTTTTGTGTTACAACAATTTTCTAAAGACTGGTCTACAGTCTTAGCTGTTTGTTTCGATGGAGCAAGAACAATGTCTGGTACCATATCTGGAGTGCAGACAAGATGTAAACAAGAAATAATAATATATTTTATACCCATTGTTATGCTCATTGCTTAAATTTAGCATTGATTGATAGCATTTGTGGAAAATCTAATCAGGCTTAAAAAATAGCTCTTTTATTTTTGACTTTCTTGGAACAGTTCAGTTTGTTTATACTTTTTTGGAAAACAGTTCCATTAGGCATGCTGTATTGGAAAACATAGCAAAAGGGTCTGGCCAGCGGTTTTTAACTTTAAAATCACTTTCAACCACTCAGTGGGCATACAGGGCTGAAGCTGTTTCTTCTATTAAAAAAAAATTAATATTATATTGTCAGATCTACATAACATTTTTGATGACTGTACTATACCAGAAATTCGAGCAAAAGGGTAATGGTATTTTTAAACAGTTGCATTTATTTTTAGTTTTTGCATGATGGAACCTATTTTGCAAATTATCTTAATAGAAAGCAAGTCGTTACAGTCTTCGAATTTGGATTTGTTAACTGCTGTTCAACCGATCAATTAATTGAAAAAATCTCTGATTTCAAAGAGGAATAGTGAATAGTATGATGAAATTTTTGATAAATACCTGAAAATATGTAAGGTACATGATATAGAAATTCCAGAAGTCAGAAATAGAAAAGTATCCATAAAAGTAGACTCCATAAAAAACCAACACATGTTTGTGCCAAAGTCGGAATAACTAAAAGTAACTGTTTATTACAAAATCTTAGATGTAATTATAAATGGATTACATTCAAGGTTCACTCAGGAAAGTCTTGATATGATAAATGTTGTAGGCAATATGATAAGTTTAGAAATACATCAAACCAATCTCTATGAAGTACTACAAACAATATTCTTAATTTGGTTTTGAACAGTGGTCAACATTTTTATTTCAATTGATAAAAGGGATAATGCCGTAAGTCTATTTTAAGATTGTGAGATTCTAAGATAAGTTTTAATTCTTTTTAAAGCTGAAAATGATCGTTACGCGTCTGCACTTGTGGCTGGAATAGTTAAAATCAATGAAGCTAATTTTGTTATTTGCGATAAACTATCCGATATGTCTGTAGATTTAAGATACAACCAAAGTTCATGAATACTTGTTTTATGGAATTCTGCCGATGAGTACACAATAGAGAGTTCACCATGTAATAGAGTAAAATCAAAATACTCTCCATATGCTTCTTTTAGTGAATTAATTGCATTAGTAGGAAATTGTTTAACATACTGATTAAATTTTGAAAAATCTAATAATGAAAAGAAATTTAACTGATTAATATCTGAAAACCTTTCATTCGTCTTAACAATTATTGTATCTATGATTTCCAAATAGAGTCTGCGATACTTGGTTTTTTTATCCACAAAAACTCCGGTAACGTTTTGCCTTTTAGATCTAGATGGTGTCTCGGAGTTTAAATAATGTTCCGATTTTTCCCAAGTTATCAAAATCATTTCTCATAATCTTTAAATGATTTACGAATTCTAAAATTTTTTCGTTACAGTAAGTCACGTCAAATATTTTTGTTTGCATTATATTAAAAAGAATTGTTGCTCTGGGTAAAATATTTCCGAATATTAAAATCAAAATCTTGAATTGTTTGACAAAATCCTTTTGCACACAATAATGTTTCACTAACCCATTTGTCACCATTTTCTTTATTGCATACATAAGATTTAAAATTTCTTCTTTATACTCGGTCATCATTTCAATGAGTCTACTATTATGATTCCATAATTGGAGCGACAGATGGAAATCTCGTTTTAACTACTTGATCAAGTGCATCTACCCATTTTGTTGATTTTGAAAAAAATGATGAAAGTCTAGAGAGTGTCATAATAAATATCTTACATTCCTTTATATAATCAATAGATTGTTTTAAAATTAAATTAAGTTTATGTGCATAACAATGATTAAAAATTGCATTTTTGAATTTTCACCAAACCAGTGTTTGTAAATCATTATGTTGTCTGGACATGACGGCCGCCCCATCATACGTTTGTGCCACGGTGGGAGTGGCGTTGGTGGGAGATGCGCTGACTACGACGAGTTTTGGTCGCCGCCGACTTGCGCTCTCTTGGCGCGCGGAGTATAGTTTATTTTCACATTTATATTCTTGTAAATAATAAAATACATGTTCGGATAAACAAGTTGCAGAACGATCAGAACTAACATCTATGTATCCCAAAAATCGTTCTTGTACGCCTTCATCAGTCATGTAACGTAAAATGGTAGATAACTGAGATTTAGATACAATATCTATGGTTTCATCCATAATTATCGATACAAAGTCCGTATTTTTAATTTCAATTTTTTTCATTTTCAGTAATGTATTAGAAATTAACCGAATTATATCGCTTTGTATATCAACAGAAAGACCAGAAAAAACGGTAGATGTTGCAAGATGTCCGCTTAGCTTAGGATCAAGTGTACCCATCAAATTTATTAACTCTATATAATTTCCCCTATTAACTGAAGTTAATTGTTCGTCACGTCCGCAAAAAGCAAGCTCTTGTTTTGCTAAATAACACGTCGCATCAATAATTCAACTTAGAACATATCTATTCATTTTTACAGTCTCATTATGTTTTTCGATACTTTTTTATATGCTTCACTAAGACATGTTTCTATCATAGGCGTTCGCACGGGTTAACCCTGCGGCCAGACCTGTTTTAGGGGGGTACATAAATTGTCTGAGACAATATTGGACTCTCAATTCCTAATTTCGACTGGTGATAACAGGGGCGTGCTCAGAAAATTTATGTGGCGGGGGGGGGGGGGGGGGTTCAAGTAAAATTGAAGAAGCTGTACTATACTCCGGCCCAGGAGAGAGTACTTCTCGCTCGCGCATCCAAATGAATTAGCTCCGCGGTGTCGGCCATACAAAAGAGATTATTTTATTATTCGCCGCCCAAAGTTCCCCCACTCACTGCGAACGGCCAGCGTACGGGAAGGTTTTGTGGTGGGAATGCGCGAAAACGGACACGTTTGAGCCGCCGCCCAGAAGTACTCTCTCCTGGGCCGGAGTATAGTATGTACCTTGTACCTAGAAATTTTACCTATCGACCATTTTTTTTTTTTTGTTTTTTAATCAACAACAAATTCAATTATTTATAGATTTAAATATTATATTGCTAATATAGAAACTACTATAATAATATACAATATACATTCAAAAATTAAAGAACAAAATCTAGTTTTCTTGATTTTTTGCTTAATTAATTTAAAAATTCTTCTGCTGTTAGTGGAATTTCTTTATGAACAGCTAACATAGCTAAGCCATTAAGTCGAGTTTAAAACCAAAAAAATGTTAAAAAAATTGATGTAAATTTTTATTTTTATATCCAGAAAATACCTGTCATTGTGTTTCGTAGATAAGATTTCAATCTTTTGAGACAAGAAAAAGTTCTCTCGGGGGTGGATGTTGAAACAGGTAAAGTGCCTAGAATTTTTAATAGAAAATGTATATTGTGAAATATTTCTTTATCACACTTTTTCAACGCTTCTAAACAATTTTTTGGATATTTTACATGCTTATTAAGTTTGGTATACCATATATGTAGTTCAGCTTTAAGCTTTTAACTGTTAGCTTATCAGTATCGAGGTAAAATTCAAAAAGTTCATCAAAGTTTTCTGAATAAGTTCCAGAAAATAAACAATGACAACCTAAAAAACAAATTTATATTTTGAGTACCTATTAAAAGTATCGGCAACTGCGGGGCAGTGCACATATTTGAAATTGGAAGCATTTAACGATAAAATACGAATTGGGAAATTTATGATAATATAATTCGACAAGTACATTAAAAAGATGCATTATTTGTTTTATAATAAAAAATAAAAGTAATACGGTCAATGAATCAACAAAAAGTAAGCTTGGCACCAGGATTTATATATATAAAAGAAAAAATTGGATACAAAATATTATATACATATTAATATAGGTATTATATACTTAAATACATAATACAATCCTTGCGCCTCCTTTGCACCCCCTTGAATCCGGGCCTGCCATGTACATTGATTTTAAGAGCATTTATATCATAGGACACATTATATCAGCTGCATACCCTGCGAACAAAGTCTGTGCACGCCTATGGTTTCTATTCTTACAATACCAATTTTTTTTTTAAGTAATTAAAGATTCAATATGAGAAAGATTTATTTTATGACCATGCTTTAAATAATGAAAATTTTTCAAATCGTTACAACCATATTTCGACCAAATATTGGATTCATGTGAAAATAAAAGACAAGGCCAACAGTATAATTTTTGAGTATTTTGACAACCAGATAGCCATTTATTTAAATCGTTATATGAATAGTTAAAATACCGGGAATTTTTTTTACATTTTGTTTTTAAATCTAAACGTTTTGTAGTTGGTCTACCATTCTGTTTTTCAACAAAAGTATACGATCCAAACGATTTTACTAATAATTGTTCAATAATACACTTACAATAATTATTAATATTTTAATTTACACCTGAAGAACATGAAGGCAGATCCATTTTCATTGTAAAATAATTAAATAACTGTATACAATTATTATAGATCTATATTCTATAAAATACTATAACACGAAAATAATAATAATGTACGTCGTATATACCTAGTCGTAAGAATCCAAATACTGCGATCGCACACTCAAGGGGGGGGGGGGGTTTGGGCGTGGGTTTTGAACCCCAAAACATCACTAACCGATGCACTTTTGTGCGTTCTTGCTTATACATAATATTATAACTCACAGGAGCAATTTTCTAAAAAAAAATTTTTAAGAAGGGAAAAAATAAACAAATATATTAATTATTTTCAATTTTATATCAACATGCATCAACGATCACAAGCATTATCTGTTAAGAACTGTATTATGATAGCCAGATAACATTTAAATCAAACATAAATGTTCACCGTTAACACTATTTAAGATAGTGTGGCGTACGAGGGAAGGAATTGTTGATAACGGTGTTGTTGTGACTTCGTGCTGGCTTCCCCCGTAGCCAACATGTTGTTTGTGTTACTCGAATGAGAGATGATTGCAAGGATGAAGTAAGTAAGTAACACGTTCAACTTGAATTACTAAGTGGTTTATTTATTGCATCGAAAGAAGATTGCTTACACGGTGAAGATGGTAATTTTAATGAAGGTTGTGCTGCGGTGGTAGTTCCTCGCGCGAGTGTTGACGCCGGTCGTGAATCGACCAAAAGGCGAGCGGGATATTAAAAAGAAAATTAGATGACATTCTACTCGAAGATTTGTGGGAGCTTACAGATATATTAGAACATGATTATTCATTTGCACCTGTAATATATTATGGAACAGGATATTTGTGTAAGCAAATATTAAAGCATAGTTAATGTAGTGTATGTAGAAAGAAGCTATAATTTCGAATGGTAAACTTGAAGGTCCTGGATCTGAATTGACAGAATTGAAGTCTAGGGGTAAACTCATACACCCAAATAAAAAATTTTTTCACTTTATTTTTAAGATTGAAAAATATTTTATACTTCACATAGATAGTCTTTATGTGTGTGAAGAAGTAGTTGAAGATATATTGACTAATGAATGCTTGGGTTTTTCTTGTCCTCAACACAAAGACAAAATAATTACTTACTCCATAAGGTACTATATAAATATGCGTATATGCCAATTTACTAAGCAGCTAAATGAAAATAATCAAAAAAGAACAAACTATCAAAATTTAAGCTGTTCTGGTCTATGCGCCTCAAATAAAAATACATGTACACAGTACACCACTCATTGTGTACAATGTAAAGTATACTAGTTATATTTCTATACAAATATTATAAAATTATAAACAATACCCTACCTATTTGTTGGCGATGCTATACATTCTTTAATGTGATCAAGTATGTAGTAAACAGTATTTTTGGAAATGCGAAAACGATTAAAAAACTGTTCATCTCTCCACTTCGTGAAATGGTTGGGCCGCTCAAGAAACATCTTTTCCTTTCTAGGAAAAGCTAGAAGTACCTAATACCAGTTCCATAAAATCTTCATCGTCGGTCATATTATTTTCACTAACAGACATTGCAACTCAAATAATGTACGAATATTAAATAATTCGAAAAATAACATACACGTTGCTACTAACAACAACAAAAACAAATAATTTATTAATCAGTCAGTGATAATAAATTATAAGTTATCACGTCCAAACACCACAATCAGCTAGCTTTTCCATCCATTCCACAGTGTTACCAATAGTATAGTACAAAGAACGGGTTAACCACAGTTTAACAGAACGGATGATTGTAATACCGACAATAAGTAAACCTAGGAGTAAGATGATAACCGAGGTTCAGCTGAATTCAAGTTAAACTCAGTATTGTAAAACGGACCCTTAACTGGAAAGAGGCAAATACATGTGTTATGTTTAATTTAATTTTAAGTTTATATTATTATACTTTATTTAATATTTAAATTTTAACCTGCATTGAGTTGATCCACAAACCGCAAAATGCAATGTACATATTAACTAATGCTATTTGTATCAATAGGCATCAAGAGTAGTACAGTTAATTAATGATTGGTTTGACTTGATGAATACCCAGCACAAGTACGACAATGGCACTGCAAGTTATGGGCTCAATAAATCATCTCAAAATATTCTATTATTATTATTCTATCATTCTTTAATAGTTTAATATATATGGTTTACATAATACCTATTATAAACGGTCTGATCTCTGATAAGTGATATTACTTTTATATTATTCCCGTTCAATGATTGTTGATTTGTATGATTGACCAGAAATGTATAAGGGCAAGTGTAGACCAAACACCAATAGCTTCTCCTATATCGTATTTTGAAATGGTCATATCTCAAAATGTATTGAATTTAAATAAGAAATTTAATCTTAAAAAAATAGTATTTTAAGTTCTTGGTATTGATTATAGGTGTTACCATTTAAAAATCCAAAGTTGATATATGTTTATCATATAACAAAAAGTGCTAACATTTTAGAAATATTAATTACTTGTAGATTTTATTAAATTTCAACATTTCCAAAAAAAAAATAAATTTTAAAAAGTTAAAACTTTTCGAAATAATAAGTGTCTTATGTTAAATGGATCACCCTGTAACGGGTTAGAATACCATAAAACGTCTATCCAAGCCCGGATTAAGGGGGCCATGGCTCCCGGGCTTCGATAGTTAGAACTTATTTAGTGGCCTCGGATGTGTCCATTACTTTTTTCGTTAAAGGCTATAATACTGCATAAATCACCTAAAAAAAATCGTTGATTAGTTATCACGGATATAGATACTATGGTTGCACGACGGCCTATATTGGATCACACGGCTGAGCGGCGTCGTATGTTCTTATCAAATCTGATAAAAAGTCGCGTTTTACTAGCGCCCTCTACAACCACTACTAGGTTACGGTAACCAACCTGGTTACCTAGCCACTGTGGAGCGCTAGTATGACGTGAATTTTTTGTATGGATATTATGTATGTATTTACGTAACTTGATAAGAACATTTGGCGCAACCATAGTGCAACCATAGTATTTATATCCGTGTTAGTTAGTGAGGAAAAAAAGCTTGTAAATTACAATTTATAAATAAAGTGATATATTATTCATTATTTATTGCTATCAAAATGTCATAATCCGGGCTTGCATCTATCCTAATTTTTTTAGGTGAATCTATCTAGTGATAATGTTTATTTTAATAATAATGAGGAAAATTTTCATGCTATCCTGAAATATAAGCCAAAGATTTGGACTATTTAAAGGACCATTGAGAATCTAACTGTCGGTATAAATATATAAGTCCTATAATTCAAAGTGAAAATATAAGTTTTAACATTATACTTGAAAAATTAGTTAAAATGGTGAATTCTGCACAATGTTTTTTCTGTGTTAGCAGACGAAAGAACAAATGTGTCTCTTAAAGAACAACTGACATTATATGTTCGGTATGTTAGTGGTACTGGAGACAGTGTTAAGCTATATAAAAGTTGTATAAAATATGTAGAAATATATAGTTAAACGGGGAGATGTGGCTTCTGAAATTCTTGAAGGTATTAGCATTGATTATACATAGTATAGATGTCTCACTGGCGGCATTTCACGCTGGATACGGGCAGTCTTGTCAAGTACTTGAGTAAAAGTATTCAAATACTTTTTAAGTACTTAAATACGTACCTATTCTAAATAAATTTGAAAAAAGTACTCGGGCACAGTATTTGAATACTTTTTGGGGAGTATCTGTATTTAAAATAAAATACTTTTTTCGTCTTACTTTATTTACAGGGACGCCAAAGTTAAATAAAATAATACAAATTTGAAATTGTACAACATTTTTATTATCCTTTTTCTTATCATTTTTTTTATCTAGGTAACCGTCCTTGCATTATCATAGAATATGATTGAATAACATTTTACATTTGTAACCATTTTAGGCCTTTCGGGTCATTACAATGTCCGGCTAAGTGTCGGTTAACTTTAACCGGACATTGTAAGAACGGCCGCCTTCGACTAAACTATGGTTTGTGAACTAGTTAAAACTTAAAAGCATCAAGTATCAATACGCCGTTTGTATCGTGCTGATTTTATTATATTTTTAACATTTAAAACTAGATGGTGCTAAAATAAAAAATTAATTCAGTTTACTAATGATTCAATTTATCTAGAAAGTCATTACTCATTAGGCCAGGGTAAAAAGGTAAAACACATTTAAAAAAAAAAAAAAGTATTTGAAAGTATCTGTGAATATTTTTTAAAAGTATTTGTATTTGTACTTAAATACTTTTTTTTCAAGTACTCAGATATGTATTTTAAATACTTTTGAAAATAAGTATCTGTATTTGTACTTGAATACTTTTTAAAAGTATCTTTTACAAGACTGGATACGGCCGTTAAGCATCACTGCAGTTGCGGCGTTAGTTCTGGATGGAAACACTAGATGAGCGCTAGAAGTCTACTAATTATGGATATGTTCGCTAGACCGGCGCTAGCTGTTAAAATCGTTCCGAATACTGCCGTTAGATGCGCGCGTTAAATGTTAGTTGCAGACAGTAGTGTTTACTACGTCCTGTGTATTCACTACTCTTGTGCTTGTCTCTGCTGTGGGTGTTGTGAGGGCGCCGGGCAGTAGTTACGTGGTTTGCTCTTTATTATGCCAATGCACAATAATTACACTATTTTTTTTGTTTTGTTTTGTTTAATATTAATATTTTACTATTATATATTATATAATAATAACAATATGTATTATTATTATAATATAATGAGAATACTGAATAATAAACGTGTTCCGGTATTCGACCGACGACCGTGTCACGATTATAATTGTAGTAAGACTGCTAGTAATACTGTTGTAATCATGACTAAATAAACTGGCAAGATCACTAAAAAACCGATTTTTCCTATCACTGCGCATTTTCTCCAGACATGGCAAAAACAGTATAATTCCTATATAATTGTAATGTGAAGAACATTTTTTTCTATGATATTAGTGTTTCTTATACATATACTGTATAAAAAACAATAAAACACTAATATGCGCTACGCACACGATATAAAATTTAGAAAATAAGATAAATATATATATAACAAGGTCTGCTTTATTATTATACTGATGTAGCTATGACCAGTGGCGGATCGTGTGTATGTGCACAAGTGCACGTGCACTACCTACCCAACCTCAAGAAAAATTGAAAACATAAATCACAATAATACAACTAAGTACCTGCTATGTAATTAGGATTATTTTCAAAATATAAAAATGTAAATTCAGAATATAAAGAAAATAATAATATAATAATATTATATTTAATATTTGGAGTGGGTTAATTCGACTGCTAAACGGCCGTCCGCGAAGGAACGGTATCGGCGTGTATTATTATAGTATACTATTATAGTGGCAGTACTGCAGTTGTGCACACAATCGTTGTGCACATTTGTATAGTGTAAAAATTAAAGCAAGTCGAAACACGCAGCCTGCGTTATAATGGAATTGGTGTGCACATTTGTTTGTGTGCACATGGCCAATTAAATTGTTTTCAGCGAATTATTTTCGACGTCGCGTCGCAGCAGCGTCGTTGCGCGTCGGCATCGGCATTATTATGACATGTTATTAAAGTTTATTTTTATTCTCGTAGTCTCGTTTATTTATTATATTCCGATTATCAACTGATAATATTAGCTAGTCAGTAGTCGATCATTATCGGAAATTCAAAACATTAATCGTGACAATCGTATTTCTGTTTTTCATCGACGACCGACATTAACGTATATTAATATTATATTATTATTATTTATTCGTGTATTTTTTTTGGATGTACACTACTTCATTAAAAACCCACGAGCCGCCACTGGCTATGACATACTCGAAAACCAAAGGCCAGTGATCGAAACGATTCCCCAGTTGCCATGTACATAAAAAATAAAAAATAAAAATATGGTGATATATCCAGTTTTTAGTGTAGTTAAAATAAATGTGATAAGTGTAAATAAAATACTATAAATACCTTAATGTTAATGCCAATTTTTCTGCGGCTGTTATCGGTTTCTTCGCTCGGTTGCTAGGCAATTTTGTTAATTGTACCTCGACAAGTGACAACAGGAAATCAAATTGGTTTTTATTAACACGTAAAAACTTGCGAAATTTTGTTTCATTTCGTATTAAATTTCAAAGTATCCTTCAGTTTTCCTATTAAGAAAAAGTGCATCAACTTCTCTCTGTTCTGATTGTGTTGTGATTAATAAATCATCGTCCTCTTCCTCTTCCTCGAGAAGAAGTAACATAATTGTATTATTGTTAATAATTGTATTCATACTCATAATAAATATACAATTTAACTTGAAAACACTAGCACTCACTGCACGAAAACCACAATGATACTGATTAATAATGATACAGATACAGAATTTGATAGTTTTTTTTACGTCACCGGAGACTGGTCTCGGCGACTAGTCGCATCTGGGAAACCAGCACGCACCAACGACAGGTCGTAGCGACCGGTCGCGTCTAGAAAACCGTACCTTTAGAGAATATTCGAGCAATCGCTTTCTAAGACACTGGTTTTTCTTCGTTAATTCGAATAATCTAATAGTGTTTAAACTCAACTTGTTTATTATTTTACAATTTTAAATAAATAATACATCTACCCACAAATTGTTGATCATTTGACGCTACTACCATCATCCCATCCTGTCACCATCTCCTGTAAGTCGGGTGCACGCAACAATAGTGAGAGGACTATACAAAAATTGGAAATTCCCATTATGTTATTTTTTGGCTGATAACGGTATTAATGGGAATAATTTAAGAATTTTAATAAAAGAAAGTGTTAAAACTTAAAAGTATACTTGACGTCGGATTACTACCAACAGTTATTGTGTGTGATCAAGGGACACAAAACCAAAAATTGTTTACGCTTCTCGGCGGAACTGAAGTAAATCCCATAATTGAAATACACG
>NC_042493.1:49067675-49069688 GCF_005508785.2 Acyrthosiphon pisum
ATATGATAAAATCCAAATATGTGACCGTGGAGCCCAAACAATGAACAAATATTTGAAATTATTAAAAAACAATAACAGAATTTCAAGATGCTAAAAAAATTAGTCACAAGGACAAAAAAGTATCAAACCACCGTGTTTTAATTGTATGATTTGGTATGATTTGGTCAATAACATCTATACTTAACTTGTATGAATCGGAATTATTAGATTTTAAAAATATTAAATAATATACAACCACAAAATAATAATAAAAAATACTTCTTATTAACAAACAGACTTAATCAGGACGCATTAGAAAATATGTTTTCTATAGTGAGAAAAAAACGGATATACAAGGAACTTGACTGCCAGAATGTTTCGCACTTGCTTTGCAAGTGTTTCTTCTTATTCTTTAATGAAGGCGTCAGAAAAATGTAATTGTGAGTTAAATCAAGACGATTTTTTAACTGTAGACACATTAAACGATGTGGACGTAACGCAAAACCAAACTAACATAAATCGCCAAGAATCGAAGCCAGCAGAAAAATGAAAAAATAATAATAGTTATATATTGTTTCAAACATCCAATTTGTCTTCATCAAAATCTGAACTAGAATATATCGAAAATACCAAAAAAACTCTAGAGGATTGTTCAATTACATACATCGCGGGGTATTTGGCTAAACGTTGTGTTGATAATTTTAATTGTACATACTGTAAAAACATTATGTTAACTGACAAAGAAGACATTGATAAGAATAAATTGTTAATTTTATACAAAACTTTTGAACATATTGATCCACTAAGTACCGGAGGCTTAAAAATGCCAACTAATTGACAAATTAATGTATGTTTATGTAAGTTTGAACATTTTTGAAAACCATTTACAAAATATAAAAAGCGAAGTTAAAATTGTATCAATAATGAAAAAAATGGTTATCACAAAATTAAACAAGAATATGCCTGACTTTAAAAATTTCCCTTGTCAGCAACATGTAGACAATCATATGATTAATCTATTATTAACTATCCGCAGATTTAAAGAATGTAAATGGCAAAAAAAACAAATACATAACCCAGTTAAAAAGATTCCAACATTACGAATATTTGAACATCAGTAAATGGTATATTTTTTATTTTATTTTTGTTAATTTACCTATCAATACAATTTTATAACATTTTCAAATTTTATAATGATTATCACTTTTAATGATAAAGTGTTATATTATTGTCATATTTAAAAAGTCTAAAAAGTGTTTATAATTATTACCTATCTTTCTCAACAACAACGACGAACGTAATTATTGTATTAGTGTTCAACGTGTCCTGCACGGCGATCACTACAGTCATCTTTTGGTTGTTTTTCTGCTAGCATTTTTAAACAAAAAGACAAAATTTCTTGACGCACTGGTGAAGAAATATTTTTTAATTTTTCATCTGAGCTTCATACAAAAATATTTTTGGTGCATTCTATGTAATTCCATGCATTCTCAAAACGCTTAAGAACTGCAATATCCAGTCCGGATGATATGTGTAATTTTGACTCGACTACAATAGCCGCTTGAAGAATCAACTCAAAAATATGATGACGACTTGCTAAGTAAAGAACATCTAATTCCTATTTCAAATTTTTTTTAGATTCTAAAATTTGAGAATTTGAAAATAAAAAAATAGAAGCTAATAATCGCTAGTGATTATTCTACATCAATATTCTTATTCACTGATTATTTTATATTATTATATTATTCTTTACTATTTAGAGATAAAAATGTCTATTGGGAAATAATAATAAAAACTGTAGAATGGCGATATCAAATACAAGAGATCGTGACAGAGGTGATTGTTTGTTTCGATCCAGAGTTTGCCCATTGAATGTATGTAAATTTGCCCATTTTCTTTAGCCGGGGCCATGGCTTAAATATACAAGGTTATTGCACATGGCCCATATTGTTATCAAACAAAAATAAAATGGCAGCGTTAAAACCAAAAACTATAAGCATGTGCACACACACATATATATAACATGATACATTT
>NC_042493.1:49069738-49085284 GCF_005508785.2 Acyrthosiphon pisum
TTTTACGATTATTATCGATCTAATTGTGTCCACAAGAAATCGATTTTTCTCATCTATCCATAAAACATTTGTAATTGAAAATACTCTTTCTACCGACGAGTTAGTTCCTGGGATAGCCATTGAATACTCTAAAATAACCGTAAAATATTTAATTGGAATGTTATTTTTTTCTAGAATTTTAAATATTTCACACCACCTATCTTCGGCTTTTGAACCATTTTTCCAGTTTTGCATTTTAACCTTCATTACATTTATCACATGATTAAATTCGTCAAAAAGTTAATCTTCGTCGAATTTCAGTGTTGGATTATTTTTAATAATATATTTAAAACTTTCTTGAATGTCACTCCAAATCGGAAAATCTAGTACTTGAATCCAACGGAAAACTTTTAGTGGTTCAAAGTGATATCCCCATTTTTCCACGTACGATAAAATTGTAAAATATTATATTAACGATTATCAACAAGTCGACAACACTCGACGATTGTTGGAACCAAACTAATAGCTATTCGCTATAATAACGATAAATGTATTCACAAAACTTATTTTCAGTGATATAAATAGATATAATCGAAAGCATATTCCGATAACGGTCAATCCGATAACTCCGATAAAAATCAAATACGAATTTCCACGCATATTTTAGATAACAGATTTTTGCTTGATAACAACAAAATGATAACAATATTATGGTGCCGTAATAGGTAGTATTTATAACGACCCCGTTATCTGTCCATGTTCCACATAATGTGAAAAACTTCGAGATAATGAAAAACGATTAATTTTATATCGAGTTATCGAGAGCAAAACACTATTAAGTGTAATAGTAGTTTTAGAAGGAATTCAAACTAGTTCGAGATAACGAAAAATTCGAGATAACAACGTTTGACATATTAAGAATCTACTGTAATAATAATAATAATACGGTTATAATTATTAGGGTATAATTATAGGGTATGAAATTTCTAAATAAATAATAACATAAAATAAATAATTGAATCAACTTACCTTTTCAGATATCGCCATTATATTATTATTATTATACCCGATCAACGATATAATAAAAAAAAAACATTTATATTTAAGCAACATAAACGTATCTATTATAAACTGCAAGTAGTCATTTCTAAGTAAATTATAATACTATCGGTGGCGTCTTCCATGTATTATTATTTACTATCATATTTCGGAGAAAATAAATTATAAAACATTATAAGTGATTTTCGATAACTTATCGAAAACAAAATCCAAATTTATAACACCATTGAAGTCACGAGAACGTTGCGGGTCGTCGAGAGTCTATACCGAAACTCAATATAACTGCAGTCTTCTTTATAAAATAAGCTTTAATCAAAGTACGCTTAAAATCAAACAAATTTTTACAGCTGTATTATTAGTATTAATGTATATAACTATAATTAATTGTCCTTGTCTGGGCAACTGTATATTATAATATTATTTAGTCTGTTATATATTATAATACCTATATACATGTTGAAGGGGTGAAATATCAACAATATTAAATTTAAATAATTTAGATAATAAATAATGAATACTTTTAGACTATCAATATTCAATTTTAGTATTTTATATTTTTATGTTACAGATATTTATACCTAATATATATATATGTTCTGACATAACAGTATTTTCAAACATTAAAATATGTTTCGTAAATATTTAGGTTTTAATACTATTATTTAACTATTAACTAATATATAATAGATACTTTTTGAGCTTAATATTGATGAAGTACTTATAAACCGATATTGTATTAAGTATATTAGTATTAGTATTAGTATTAATATACTAACTGCATTTTAATATTCACATTTTAACTATACAATAGTAATAAATATCAATAAATATTGTACAATAAATGTTAATATTTCAATCATAAATTAAGATTAATTTAATATTAAAATTTGCATTTAATTTATGTATAGATAAAATAATGTATATCCAAGTTAAATTAAACGTTTACTTTTGAATATTAATAATTAATTCAAAACCAATATTTAAATAAGTGTTACTAATAATTGTTATGTGGGAAGATTCCACGTAAGTAGTTAATACTGTAGCCAAAACATCTAAAAAAATTTATAAACACAGTTATTTTTATTTAGTCATATATATTGACTAGTTTACATTATAAATAACTAAGGTAACAATAAATTTAGTTATTTTGTTCTAATTTAAAAATACTATTATTTAAAAATTTTGAAATAGGTATCAACAGGTTCAAATAATATTAAGTTAACTTACGGGCTACAGTATATTAATAATAACAATATAAATATAATAGGTACAATATATAATATCCTACGCTGACAAACTGTCTCCGCTCAGAATCATTTTTCGTAAATATACAATGATATCACATCATTGAATTCAAATTTATCACCATCCATTACAGTGACCCATGTTTAACCTACTGTACAACAGAGTGACAACCACTTACACAGTGACTTACCAGCTTTTTATTTTTATTTGTCTTGATGAATTTTTTTAATAATATTATATGTATAGGTATATGAATATATAGATAGTAGATTGTAGATATGTACTTAATATAACCTCTATACAACTTATTAAGCTTTATAATTTTCTATTGAGCAGCAGATCTGTCAGCGAATTGAAAGTTGACAAATTGGGAATTGGATATCAGTGACGTAGCAAGGTACGGAAAAAAGTGCCATGATAGTCGTAAAATCCGCGAACGATAAGACCATTCGGCCTGACTTCGAGAATACCGCTGTACGTTGAAGCCTTAAATCTATTTAGTTGAATATATTCACTATACTAATCTAGCGACACTATACAGTTATTACAGGTGCTGTAAAATATATTTAATTAATATGATTACATAGCTAAAGGTCAACTAGGAACGATCACGCATATACTAATATTATTAGGCTGGCTTTATTGGCATATCAAGCGTTGTCAACGGAATATAAAAATTATGCCAAAAGAAATAATTGATGAGTTAAATATATAAATAGAAAGTTGGATTTTGTGTAATAACTTATAAATGTCTATGGACAATGAGTAATTACTACGATGCGTTTAATTTATCCTTATATAATAATATTTAAATTCCATAAGTATTTATTTATAGGCAGGTAGGTACTATAATATTTTGTTACAGAAAAAAATTATTATCTTCTCAGACATTGGGTAACAGCTGTATAATTTTTGTGTTTGCAATGGTATAGTTATTAAGTTATCATAATTTTAAGGTTACTTGGTGGTGAGGGGGCAGAGCCCCTCTCGAGCATCACGAGATCAGTGAGCTCTGGATAAATGAATAGGTACCCCCCTCCCTCTTTAGGACAAAATACTGAATACGACATTGTGTTGGACAGATATAACTGAAGAAATCGATTACGGCGGTGAAGTGAAAGTTTAGTAGAATGAAAACCAGTGTGCGCGTGTGTGTGAGAGAGAGAGGAGCCTCTTTACGATCATAATCCGCGGCACGCAGTCTTATCGTCCACACGATGGCTCGCGTACCACCACTGTCATGTCTCATCGTACTGCCACTGATCACGCTTTACGCGACATATCGTAAGTACTAGTACATATTTTGTTAAAACTCATACAAATAATGTATGTATGATCTGTCAAGGACTTTTATTATATATATTACAATACATATTATAGCAAAAACTTATCGTATGCCTATTGCAGTATTGCATATAAATAGTTTCGTGTTCGTCGGGTAGAAACCACCGGTAGAAAACCCACCGATTAGTTGTTTGTCCATCATCTTTGAATATAAAAAACATCATACAAATAATATTTGTAATAATAATAATTATGTTTGTTCCTTATCCCGAGTTCGTGGGTCAGACGACGAAAACCGGGTACGATGCGTCCCTTTTTCAATTCATTTTCGTATTTTACTATAACACATTAACACATTCTGCATGATATTTATATAATATGTTTGAGTGGCTGTTTTTACGACAATGAGGCGGCGTAGGTATTTCGTATAATATATTGTAATAATAATAAATGGGTGCTCGCGAAGTAATCGAATAAAAAAAATCGTTAAAGAATATTTTTGATGATTACTTTCGATTAACTATGTACTTTTTATTTAAGTATTTTCGACATCTTCCACCACTCTTCAAAATATATCGGTCAGTTTTACTTATGGTGTTGGGTGACAGCGTCCAAACGCAACGTATCGAACATAATATATTTTGGATTGAGGTCACCGCGGTGAACCCGCCACGTTATATTATATGTTAATAATAATATATTATATACAGTATATAGTTACAACTTATAACATAATATAATTATTGATTTTACATGGACTTAAATTTAATAGATCCCGGCCGTGACTACTATGTAGGACATAAAATCTAATTTTATTGTAACTAACAGCATAATATTATTCGAATGCTATATTGTATATTATATTTGGTGATGTACGTTGTTACGTATGTATTAAATAGTTTTTGTCAACATTATAAAATTAAAATACTATACGAATCGTCGAGTTACAAACGTTAGTATGTCTAAACAAAAATAAAGTGTTTTCCAACGACCCATCATTTTTACTTTAGATGCATTAAAATTATTGATAAAATATTAGATTTGTAATTTTTTTGAAAATACCACCTGTTGCTACTGAAATGGTGAACTCACATATGCATATCTTGAATTTTATATATAATTGTTCGATCAAATAATATTTTATCAAATAACATTATTATGATACTAAGTATTTTATTTCTATACATCTGTACCTTTCAGCCTCTACTCCAAACGCGATACAATTATTAATAATAGGTAATTTAGTTAAGATTTGAAGCCTGTATATATTCATACAGTCATCACTCATCCGTAATTGGAATGTTACGAAACCTATAATACTGCGATTTAGCAGGTTAGCTAGTACCTATACAACGATTTAAACAATACAAGTTTTTTTTATTGATTAATTAATTTTTTTTTTACAATAACCACTCAAAAGACGAATAAAAACTGTAACATACCATAAAAAATGACAAACAGTTACTATTATAACGGAACTATATATAATAATTAATATTTAAGATAGGTTTATATATAGGTTTATATTTCTATAGGTTAAAAAATATATATAGAAATAGGCAACAGCTATAAAACAAAATCAAATATTTACGTTGCACGATTACTGACAATAATTTTTTGTGTAGGTATAAGTAGGCTTAAAAGTATAAATTATTCCAATATAACTATAAAATCCAATAATTAGATGCCTAGTGTTTATATCTATATAGTTTTTTACTGACCTTAAAATTTAACTATAATATTGGGCATAAATGTATAATAATATACAGTATATTGATCTGGACTTCCTAATGTAGCGGAGGTATTTATACATTTTATTTTTATTTGTACGCGTAAGGTTCGAACGCCATTACATGTTTTTATTAAAACTAAAATGTATTTATAATTCAGAATGGTCGGATAATACACAAAAATGTACAAAAATGTGTATTTTCTACTATCTATAATATTATATTATTATGTACAAATTATATTACTCATGTTAGGTATACATTTTATAAACATTATTAATTTTGATTAGGTATCTCTCTCTATATTATTACAACAATCACGGTAATCTGTGATTTTATTGTTAATCACACATATCACATTATAGATTTAGAAGATTTCATCAATTCTAATTTACCAATCTATTATTTTAATTCCTACGTAATAGTGTAATAGCTATAATAAATGCAGGGGTGGTACTTCATTTTCTCGAGAGCACGTTGATTTCTATTTACTATCCACACTATAGGTAGGTACCTAACTTAGTTGTTTAAAATTTTAATATTATTATCAATGTATTAAGCAAGATAACGTGGCAATAAAAAATGTTACGCAGGTAAATAACTGTGTATAAAAGAATTACGAAAATTGATTTACACTGTGTATTTAAATTTTTTTCTGGTAGGTAACGCGGCATGTGTATGTGAATATTGTGCATATAACATATTGTTTGATTGCTTATAATTATACTGACTATGTAGTTACTTAAAAAAAACTAATTATCTCCGCAAAAGATAATCTTAACATAATATATTGTTACATTATATTTATTATTATTATATAGGTATGTACCTAGTACCTAGTAACTACCTAGATAAAATGTTTAAAATACGATCACGTCGGCAGTGAGAGTACCTATACTTATGTACATATACATAATAATACATATATTATTACTATATAATATTATGTAGGTAATATAATATATCTAGGAGAGCTACTTATACATTGTATATTTGTAGTTACAGTAGACGCCGCTTATAAAACTCAAATTTGGACCAGCACAAAATAAGTCTTATAATTGAATCTTATAGCAGTGGAACAGAAATAAACGAACATTTTAAATGGCTATATTATATTGTGCACCGTGGCGTCGATATTTATAAATAATTATAATGCATAATATACGTTTATATATGTATACTATAGTATATGTTTTTCTCAAATCATATTTTAATTACGAACATCAAAAAGTACCGGATTTTATAAACGAAAAGAAAGTAATAGAAAAATGCATTTCTTCGTAGACGTATTGCGCAGAGTGTTTGGTCGTAAAACTCTCATCAGTATCGTTACAGATAGCATGTTTGGCTCGTTTCTACATAATATTATTCAGATACGTAGGAGTAGGAACATAATGTGTAATTTATAATATTAAGTAGTACCTACTATAGCAGCGTCGTCGGGCGACATGGGCCATACAACTTTTTTTTTTTAATAAAGAAAGTAAAATGATTCACGCGTTGACTAATATAAATAATAATTTATATTAAATGTATAGATGTACATAATATAACTAAACTTATAGTAAATCGTCAAAGTATCGATGGATCATGGGTGTATATTTAATATTACATTATTACGCCATATATTATAATTATGAGACGTGGAAATTAATTTGATTTCAAAATCAATAATCTTGTCTTTAAATTAAACGAAAATACTTAGGTAGGTATGTCATTTTATACGAAGCAGAATTCCAAGTATCTACATAATATAAATTAATATTTTAATTCATATATTTCGACATTTCATTATTAGTATGCGGTTTTCATTAATTTTACTGTAAAACTACCAATCACAATAATCTTTATTTTAGAATATTTATCTAGCACGGTATTTTCTTCTTTGAAATTGTATGTAATTTTATAAGCAAATTATAATTTAATAAATAATTATTATACCAGGTATTTTTCTGAAAAATAAATCATCATAATATATAAGCAGAACAAATAAATTATTAAATTAGTGATTGGCAGCACCAACTAATGACTAACGACTTAGTCGGTAGTAAACAATAATAAAATGAGTCTGTTATTAACACTGACTAATCACATCACTAACAAATAATAAACCAACTAATGAATAATTTTTCATTTTTCTAATGAATAAAATAAATCATCAATTATCACATAAAAATAAGACAATTATTTTATTTGGTTATTTTTTATTTATTTTGGTAATCCCTAATCGCTCAGTCAGTACTCACTAGTTGACTACTCAGTATATCGTGGTCCGTAATCGGCGATCGTAGCAACTAGCAATATTTAAAACAATCATGTCTAGAAAAAATACGTCGGACGTTTGGAAATATTTAAAAAAATTGCCAAACACTCCAAATGAAGCAGTTAGTTTTTTATTAGTGTTAGTCATTAAGCAGTTTGTTGTTAGTTGGCCATGGTAATTGTAAATTTGTAACCAACTGTTAGTCGGTTTTTTGGAGTATAATAGAGAGTTTTTGCACAACGCCGGTAAAACACTCCGGTAAAAATAACGTTCGGTTAAATTATACGGTAATGTATTAACGTTATAGTTGCAGCTTTAGTTTTTGCATTACCGGATATATAATATTTCGTTAAAATATTTTATCACGTTGTAAATTGTTACCATAACAAATATTAACCATTGACATATAAACAGGTTTATGACTATAACGTTTGTGATATCAACATTTTAGATTTATAAAAAGCGGGATACTAAAAACCGGTGACTGATAAAGAAAACAGCTGTAATAACCAGCGTAAACTTTGACCAAAGTCACAGACTAGATAATATAACCGATTGATGAGATATAAGATAACCGATAATAACCAGCAATACGGTGCCCGTTAAAATAATTAAAATAACCGATTGCGATAATCAAATAACCGTACCGATATTTGGTGCGCATGCGCAAAGGCTTGTTTTGGTAAATAACGTTAACGGGTTCATACGTTATTTTTAACCGGCGTTGTGCAAAAACTCTCTGATAATATAACTATTAGTCGGTTATACAGATTATTCGGTAATGCCCATCGCTAGTCATAGGTCATTAGTCGTTTTTTGATAGTGTTAGTCATTAAGTGGTTTTTTGTTAGTTGGTCATAGTATTTGTAACCAACTATTAGTCGGTTTTTTAGAGTAAAATATATTAGTCGGTTATTCAAATTATTCAGTAGTGCCCATCACTAAGTATAATATTAATATGGTTGTGTGAAAAAGGAATATTTATTTTTCTAACAAAATTTAAAATGTTTTCTGCATAATGTGCTTTTGATGATTATCAAGTTAACATGTTGCGTATTTCTGAAACCTAATGATGTTGATGTTTTTATTGTTTTACAGACGTAAACGCAACTATTTTTGTGCCCGAAGAAATCCCATCGTTGTTGTCTGTAGTTTACAGTAACATGCCACCGATCAAGAAAGGTAAAGATCGATAAAACGATTAACATAGTATATTATATACTATTATACTATAGGTATAATATTGATTGAGTACCAATGTAATACTTATAAAAAATTTTTTTTTTTTTTTATGAATATATATGATAGATTTATGATAGGTAGATATATAACATTATATTACACGACTAATGCATATATTTGTATTTTTGTAGTGTAAATTTATAATAATTTAAAATTAATTTTGATTTGATTAATTAATGGGTGGCAAAAATATATCTCCCATGTATGCTTTTCCTTATTCAGCCACGCGTATAACAGTCGCAAATAATTTGTTGTATGCCTAGTAAATATTTTTGAATTACACATTTTTAACATTTTTAACATTTGTAAAATCACCCAGTGTGTTGAAACATTTTAAATTATAATATATAAAAAAAAAAAAAACAATTATTATTTAATTTGTTTTACGACTTTAGTAATTAATTTATCACTATATTATATTGGTTCATCAAAAGTAAAAATAATTAAATAAAATCGCTATTATGCTATTGTAGGCCTTAAATATAAAGTTTAAAGTTTTACTTAAAAGTAGAAAAAATAATATTTCTCAACTTTTAGATTGTGAGCGGAACGAAAGAATTTATTGTATTTACACTAATATAAATTTTAATAAATTTTTTTCTCTGTCACCAAAATTTGGGGTAGTAAAAATGCTCCGATTCTTGAGATCAACATATTTTCTGATAGAAAAGTGAGTATAGTTGTACTTTTGAGACTTAAAAATCGAAAATTCTAAGTAGTTTTAGAGAGCATCATAAAAAACAAAAATAAAGTGGGAACTTTTAGAGAAATTTTTCGAATTTTGTAAAGTTTTTTAAAATTATTCTAAAAAAGCTTGAAAATTTAATGCAATGTTCTTTATAAGTATCATTAATGGAAGTTCAAAAATATTTAAGTTACATGGACACGATTATTTTTTTATGTGCATTTTAAGTTCAAACGTTGACAAAATTCTTCAAAATTTCTATTTTTTTTTCAGTTACAAATGCATGAAAGTTTTTCTTTTCATAGCTTGCATTAGAAACTTTAATTGAAAATTCCCCACATATTTTTCTACCTTAAACAAAATTAAAAGTTAACCGATATGTAACATTAACTTTTTATGAGCGTTTGAATTTAAAATTTTTACAATATTACATTTCTACAGGTAAATTAACGAATTTTTATTTATCGATTTTTGATATTTTGTTGTAATTCAAAAGTAAATAACCAGAGAGATAGACATTCAATATTTTCACCAACTGTTAAAATGACGATTTTTCATATATCATAAAATGTTCAAACTATTTTGATTCTTTCTGAGCTATTTATAGCCATGCGAAATTGTTAAAATTGTGTTAATTATTATTCAGTTAATATATCATAAAAGCTTTTTTTCCATACTTAGCAAAAAGTAGAAATTTGAATGAAAGATTTCCAACAAGTTTTTGTATCTGGCACCTGTATCAAAAGAAAAAAATCGCTGGAATGTTACGCTATTTATAACCATGAAATATTTTGGATTTTTATTATTTTTTTTTTAACTATTACATTTTATTATGTATACAAGTATGATATACTGACACAACGTCTCCGCTCAGAGATCAGATTTATTATTATATTCAAATATAATACACTTATTACAACGACGTACTCGACGACTAATGTACAGCTGAGCGATACCACCTAATTGCCCAACTTTTTTTAATTGATGTTTATTTAACTATTTTATATTTTTTCTTAGAACATTGTAGATGGCAACAAACTTTGAAAAAAAGAAACTATTTTCTATTAATTCATATTTAAATATTATCACTTTACTTTAATATAAGCTAAAAATTATAAATATTATGATGGCTATTTTGTTTTAAGGTATTATTGTAAGACATCAGAAATTAATTATAAATGCATATTTTCTTTTTGAAATTGTCATACTTATATTTATAAGTTATTAGTTTGTGGTCTTTAATTACAGAATTACAACTAGTGCTTTTTTTCCGAATTTCCTTTATCCAAATCGCACGTTTTTCTAACGAGATCAGACGGTCTTTATCGGATTATAAATAATTCGGTTTTTGTTTTCAGGTACCGACTCGAAACTGGGCGTGGGTTTTCGGTTGGGTCCGAACGCAGATGTGCAGTTCCAGTTGGAACTTGGGCCGCAGACCAACACGTTACCCATCGGTGGCAGTGCAGGGGCGAACACCGCCTCCGCACCCGCAGTGGCGAATAAGAGGCACGCGACCGTCGGACAGGGCAGTGGCTCAAGTGGCGGCAAGCCAAAGGACTGGCTGAACGCGTGGCGGTTGCAGATGAGTCCTGGATACGTGGCGGACGATGAAAGCAATAACGTTGTCTCCGGTGAAGTGATGGGTAGCAGTGACGGCGGCTCCTTGGACGCGGTGGCGCACCTAAGACAGCTATACAAACCACAACCGATTACCGCATAGCCGGATACACTGCAATGTAGACACTAGTTGTAGTACTGTATAGTACACTAGGCTATTTATTATTATGATTTTAATTTACACCAAACGATATTTGTTTTTTCCATTTCCCCGTTATTTTGTAAACGCAATACAGGTTGATATTTAGGTATTTATTAGTATTGTTAGGTACCTAGTGATAATTTATCAAATGTATATATTACGTAGTTATAATATTATTATAATAAATTATAGTCGTAAGACCTCTTGAAATAATAATAATAATAATATGTAATAATAATTAAAAATGTTACATGGCGTGATTATAAGAAAAACTTTGATTTCTAATGAATGGCCGCTGACTAGCTTAGATATTCATCCCTTGGCTAAATTTAAATTATTTAAACCTTATATTAGGAACTTTTTAATTGGTCTGATATTTGTATTTACCTATTATATATTTTTACCTAAAGGTAAAATGTCAGAACATGATATTACTCGTAAAAAAATAACATAATATGCCCATAATCCATATGCTCACATTTATAAATTATAACATTTATTTTAATAACATTTGTAATTGTAAATGCATTTTTAATTGATAATTTAATCACTGTTTGCATTGATTTGTGTTTTTAGTTATTACCTAGTAGTACATACATTAAGTTAGAAGTTAGAATGTTTCTTGAAGAATTAGGTCATGTGGGCGTCCTCAGTAGTACATACATAATAATATAATATAGTACCTACTACACCTAGTTATTTTTCAAGATGAATTTTTTGTAACATGCAATAAAATATTCTGAATTATTTTAATATATTATAATTTATAAATATATCATATAGCAGGGGTGGCAAATTATTTTGACGCTAGGTGCGAAAAATTGCCTTTTTTTAGTGCTATTATACTACGAAAAGAGGTACATAAAAATGTAGGTATATAACCTGAGAGCATACGGCTATTTATCGGTAAATAACGATTATTCAATTTTATCTGTAGATATTAATATATACCTACATTGTGATTTGCAGTGCTCGAATTGGGAAAAAATAAGTAGAGAAGCTCAATCCAACGATTTAAAAACTGCGTTCTAAGGGCACAATAATTACTTAAGACTAACCCGTACTGAAAAAAATACCTAGGTAACATTGATAAAAATATAGATTCGATCAACAAAATATTTGTCCAATTATCAAAATTAACAATCATCATTTCAACAATCATCAATTCACAATCATCTTAAAAAATGATAAACATTTTATCGTTTTGATTCAAATTACATTATTAATTTGATCATATATATTGTCATGGCTAATATTATTTTAACAAAATAACTAATCAATACAATCAAATATTTCGTTGATACAATACTTTATTTGACAAACAAATCATAAGAAATTTGTAGCAATGATTATTAATTTTATCATTTCGATAAAATGTATTTGTTACAGATAAAAATATAGTCTGTTCATATCCAACCAAATAGGTTTATCATTTCAATAAAATTGTCTTATCATAACTGAAATTATTATTTTTGCATCAAAAAAATGATATGCAAATTTCAAATATATTATTTAGATATAGGAATATAATATAGGTAAGCATTGATTGAAATTAGTACGCTTAATAGATTTTCTTATTAAGTATATATTTTCAAATCTTTTTAAACATAAAGAAATATAAATTGTTAATGAATGTAGGTATATAAATATATAATAACATAAATAAGTTTACATAAAATATACAATTTAATAAATACATATGTTATAAAGATTCATAAATATATAATTACAAATAAATCAAATAAATAATAGATTTAGTCAAATTATATCAAATATAGCTAATAAAATTATAGCTATACAATTAAATGAACTGATGTAGTAAGGCAACCTACTTAATTATACATTAGTATTTTTATAAGTATAATAGGTACATATAATATTTTATCAATCTTTCATGGACATACAACTTAAAAATGAATGATTATTATCACTTTCTAATTAATTATGTATACATATTAATTCAAATAATTGATTTAACTATTTTTAATCATTTAGAAAAGGTACATTATATAATTTGAACCATGCAGTAGCTATAATTTTTATACAACATAAACATATATTTTTTAAATACAATAATAAGTAGACAACTACAATTGTAGTTAACTCTATATGTAAATTACATTAAAATACGAATTAAGTATATTATGTGTATATTGAATGTGAATAAGTACTTATATTAATATTGTATAGATAATATAAAATAAAAATAAATATGGAAATATGTAGGTACCTATTATATATAAGTCCAGCAGTTCATTGAAAGTAAACAAAATATTATACACCATATATTATTTAGATATAATAATTGAATAGATAATATATTTAACTATTCCATATTATTTTCTAAATCAAAAATTAATTGATTTAGATTGGGTTATGATTTATCAAATTTAGTTTTTATATTATACAAATATGTCTGTTTAAATTGCCATACAGCACATGATTCTATTGGGTACTCTAAGTTAAATAAATGTATTATTTTAAAGCACACATATATTGCTATTAGTATAGTGAAAACTTTATATTTAATTGTATCAAAGTATACAATTATCTCTTTTGGTTGTAATGGAGTGCCAACAACCAAAATGAAAGCCTGAATTGACATTTTAAGGCTATATCTGTTAGCTATGAATTCTTCAGCCAGTGTTACAAAATACCAAAAAAGTATTTTGTGAATCTTTGATAGAAAATTTAACAATATTATTTTTTCCTTTATCATCCTTAGTGACTTTTTTAGTTGTTGGACAAATAGCGAATGGAGCAAATAAAATGTAACCGCTTGTTTAGCATCTGAAATTACATTATATGATTAGTTAAGTAGATACCTACTAATCTTATACAAAACTACTAGAAATAACGTTAGGTATAAGTATTTTTATAGATATCATTATATAAATTAATAATTGTTATGAATTACTTTCACATAGGATTTCCATCTGTGCAAGACTCTCTAATAATTTACGTTAGTTCACATCTTTAATTTTTGTTCTCATAACATTCAATATCTTGTATAATTTGATATCATAATTTCCTAGTACATTGAAACAAGGTGGGTGAAGAACATTGAAATCAATATCAATCTGAAAAGTTAGTTAGAAGTTAGGCATAATAAATATTTTATATAGATATAGGTATCAGATGCATGGCAAGACTAGTTCTTACCTTTTACGCTAGAATCGATAAATCCATTTTTTTTCATACTTCCTATTAAATCTGTAAGGTTATTAATTGTAGAATTTTTACGACTAACTGTTTGTTGTAATAACTTAATTTTTTTATACAGAGTTTTCTTTCTGGGAGTATGGTAATTTTCTTTTTGGAGATGGCGAAAATAGTAGTAGTCTTCCTTTTGAAGAAGTCCTAAGAAGTTGAACACTAGACATAGTACTGGTACTTGGTGTATCAATTTCTTTAAGATTAGCTGGACTTGGAGATCTTAATGGTGCTAAATTAAGTGGCTCTAATTCGCTGGTTGGAGATCTTAATAGTGCTAAATTAAGTGGCTCTAATTTGCTGGTTGGAGATCTTAATGGAGTTAAATCGCTGGTATTGAGAGTATCAGAGTTTGTTGGGCTTAATAATTTTACTCGTTTTGCTAACAGTTCTGTAGTACAAGTAAATACTGAAGGTACAACATTTTCTTTCAAATCTAAACGATTAACTTCCACCAACATTCAATTTTAAGTCTTCATATACAAAATGATCACTACAAATTTTGATTAACTTGGTAGCGGTGAAGTCTTTACGTCCAATCGCTAACAACCATTTGTCTACTCTCTCTAGGTCTTTTAGGGGAAATCTAACTGAGCAAGAGTATATTTGAAAATGAAACAAAATAATGATATTGAAAAAAATATTCAAGACGTATGTTCATCAAAAGCGATAATAAATCGACAGAATCACTAATTAATTTAGATTTATAAGAATAAGAAGATACTAGATAGATACCACGGAGTACGAACTAAGATAATTATACGATTAGTCCGTGTTATCTTCCAAGACCGTGGTGCTAAGTATAAATATAATTGTTTTCACTAATAAAATAATAATAGCAGTTGAACAGTTTGATAACCGATAATACGTCTATTTTCCCGGATAAAAATACACGGCCGCCGCCTCGGTGCGCCGTAGAGTTGGATCTTATGACGTCACGCGTAATTTGTTAAACACTGTAACTATAGAACGAATCACCGTAGACAACTTTTATTTACATTTTTTGTTTATGCAAATTCGTAATAATAATAATAGACAAAAAAAAATTTATGATTTTTGTGTTGTATGGTCCATTAAGGAGATC
>NC_042493.1:49085384-49086478 GCF_005508785.2 Acyrthosiphon pisum
GAATTACGCCATGAATGCAGGCAGCGCGAGTTATCGGAAGCGGGAACGAAAAGCGATCTGGAAATCCGTTTAACACAGCATTTCGCGGACCAGAACCTACAGGCCAACGAAATTCGGTTTCCGCCCATGGAACCCACTGGGCTGATCGGACGTCACTCAGCCACAGGTCAGGTACCCGACGCTGGACAAACCGCGCAAATACGCGTCGAATCATCACCCGCCCAAAATCCGAACAACAACAACTATAGAACACCCACACCCACACCCACACCCACACCCACACACCAACAAGCTATGGACATGGTCCAAACGGGTCGGTCCATAATTGAGGAGGTACGGCAAAGGGCGGAAAACTCGACGCATGGTCACAGTCTGGATTCGCGACTAAACATGCTCGAAGACTGCATGGCCCGCTTTTGCGAAGACCAACGTCGCATTGCAGAGACAATGCGACGCCTAGAAATGGGTATGGCTCGCTAAGCACCGGGACAGCAGCCAGACAGAACACCACCGACCCGCCCCCACCACACAGTGTTATTGAACGACACGGAATACGGAGCGAGGTACCCCGCGGCAGGCGAACCGCCGTCCACGGGTAGCCAACACGCCGACCGTTCGGTACGTTTTGATGACACATCAAACCTATACCATGCCCCGTCCTCCACACACGCTTACGCGGCACAACAATCGACGCTGATACCATACGACGACGTATGCGCAGCGAGACATTCGCTACCGGAGTACCACGGGACAACACCTGAGGACCCGGCAAGATTCATACATAAAGCGGAATCGATAATGTACCAAACGCGTATAGATAGGTCGGCCTGGACAAATATTATCGGACAGCAGCTGAAGGGTGCAGCCAGTACCTGGTGGAACACCATCAGACTACTGGACCTAACCTGGGACGAGTTCCGCGCCGAATTATTAGAAAAATTCGACAACGTGGAAATTCAGTCACGGCTGCGGGCCGAGATAGTATCCGTCCGACAGACAGCAACGCAATCGCTAACGGATTTCGTCACACAAAAAACCAACTTGCACGCCGCATCAATACCGGACTATCTGAAACACAGCTAGTCGGTACGATA
>NC_042493.1:49088694-49089812 GCF_005508785.2 Acyrthosiphon pisum
CCGCCGTTTGACCTATACACAGACAACTCAGCACTCACATGGTTCCACCGAGCCAAAAACACAAATTCAAAATTAACCAAGTGGGCACTACAGCTGGCCAACCTGGATTACAAAACCACGCATGTGCCCGGCGTACAGAACGAGGCGCCGGACATGCTCTCCCGCAACCCGACCACCGGGCCCCCGGTAGACGAGGAACTCCTCGAGGAACGACTAGTAGAGTACCCACCTCACCACTCATCACCACTACTAGCTCACCGGCCGACAATATATTCGCCACGACGGATCCGGCTAACACCACTAGTGGTCCCACAATCACACACGCTATGCTCGTGACATGGCATGCCAATGACCCCAACACACGAGACACAGCGCACACTATGACAACGGACGACCCCGCACACAACACCGGAAGTACCTCAGAAAAAAAAAACAATTCATCTTTACCGACGGTCTTCTCCGGATAAAGTTGGGCGAACACACACCCGTAGTCATCCCAAAAGACAACACGCAGAACGTGATCTGGACATACCACGATCACGTACTCGCAAACCACCCGGGCTGGAAAGAAACATACAGGGCGGTCAAACAACGGTTTTTTTGGAAAGGACAAAAAAACGACATCCGACTGTACGTCAAGTCGTGTCACATATGCGCGTGTACCAAACCACTAAACACGCGCGCAGACGGCTCCGCGACCACCAGAATACCCCGACAACCCTGGGAGGTGGTTAGCATAGACCTCATGGGCCCCTACCCGCGCACGAGTAGGGGAAAACAATATATACTGGTCGCCACGGACTTGTTTAGTAGATGGACCGAGGCACACCCCCTAGGAACAGCCACTACAAAAACAATAACCGAAACGCTCGAACGAGAATACTTTTCACGTTTCGGATACCCCTGTGTGTGCTTAAGCGACAACGGTCCACAGTTTGTAGCAAACGATATGCGTAAAGTGATCAAACAGTGGGGAGCCGAGGGCTGGACAACTCCGGTATATCACCCGAGGGCCAACCCAGTCAAACGCCGTAACCAGGAATTAAAAAAAGGTCTACGCGCGCTACTCGTCAATGGCAACCACAACACCTGGGACACCAGATTAGCCCCCATACTTT
>NC_042493.1:49089912-49096021 GCF_005508785.2 Acyrthosiphon pisum
CCTACCTGTGTGATTTGATGACTGATAGCTAGACAATCAAATACAGCTATCAACTCTACACTTTTTAACAACCAAAAGCAGCGGACTAACGTAAGAAATTTTCAGTCCATCAATTTAGATCGTGAGTGACGAATAGTGACTCTTGAATTTTAAACATTTCCATCTAAGCTTTATCTCTAATCCTTATCACAAATTAATTGCACCAAAATTCGGTACCCGCTCAAAGCCACAGGCCCCCGATTTTCACTTACATCTAGGATGCGACGGAAAATGCGTCCAATCCGCCATACGCAGATGCCCTATACCTCTTAGATTTGCATACAACGATGATTGATAGTTAGACATTCGATTACAATTCTTATACAGTCAACAAAACAGAACCGGGCATACAGCAGGGCACGGTATTACACCAGACGAGAAAAGACCGCTAGACACTCAAAGTCACAGTTTATAGTACAGTTTAATTTTTTTTTAATTTCCCGTGAAACGATTTTCACTTGACCACCACGAAGGCGCCGGAGGCGGCTTCCACAACGCCTGGAATCGAGGCACACTGGAAGCTAGTAATAGTCATAAAACGTTAAACGAGTAGTAGAAAGCTGATGAGATATACAGGGTGATTTTTTAAGCATGCTCACCCCATTTTTATGCTTAAATTATGTATATATTTAAATTTTGATTTTTGGAATTTTTAAGTGTCATTAAAGACGATAATTTTGAGAACTTAGGTTTATCACAACATTTAAGGAGTATCCTGTGGCGATACCAACTTCTGTTTTTCAAATGACAACCTATATGTTTTAAAGCAAAATGTGATTCAGAAAAATTTTCTGAAAATTTTGACGTATTGTAATCGAAATTTGAACGAAAACTTCCGGAGTTATTCTATTGGAAATATTAAGGAATAAGGATAATAGTCTATTAAATACTAAAATGCATTGTAAATGGATACGAACTCGATAATTTATTATAATTTGGTATGCAGTATAAAATATTTGTTAATAAGTACTACTTATAATTATTAAATGGTTAAGAATTAATATTGCATCTGACAATTTTCATAACAAAAGGAAATATAAAATAATATCCTTTTTATTTTATCAATGATATCTTATTGCCTATGGGCATCATTAATTTTTATAGCATAATATACGTAATAAAATACTGAACAATGCGTAAATTAATTAGCACAAATGCGAAATATGTATATGATTCCACAGTTCAAATATTATGTAATAATCAATTATTAATACAATAATACATACTATAATAGTAATAAACATAGCTACTACCCATATTTATACACATTCGGTTAATTGCTTCCAGATTACGCACGTGCTGTAAGATCAGGTAAGGTAAAGTAATTTCAGATATCGGCGTTTAGATAAAAGATAATTGCCAATTGCGATAAACTATAAACCGAGATATAATGGGTGGGACAAAACAGTATCCATAGACGATAGACCAGGGGTGTACATTTCTAAAGCAATCATAGATATAATAAATAACTAGATCGCAAACTCTGTATACCAGCTAGATAACATTTTGAAGCCGGCAGCCATTTGTAGGTGGGGCAAAAACGACTGAGAATAAGTTTGGTTAAATGTTTTTAACAGTTTGGCATTATTTTCTAATGATAATTCATTCTTTTGATTCGAATCACGATTAAAGATATTATACTGGTTGAGCAACGAAGCGTGATTACGAGACCCCGAAGTGTCCTCAACTTTTGACTGATAAGAATTGTGTTACGGCGCGCTCTATTAGTCTTCTGTAATTTGTGGCAGTAGGATAAACTGAAACGTGGTGATAATAATAATAACGAGCTAACCAATTGTGTTTTTTTATTTTAATAAAATGATTACTTGGTACAATTCCTCGTTTTGATTTGGCAATTCCTTACACGTTGACTTATAATATGAACATCTTTTTAAAACGTAATTAAGATCCGACAACTTACTACTCCCGTTGGAAGTAACACACAACGTAAATAAGTAATAGCTGAAAATGTTTGATTTTAACTAAACTTTGCACCAGGTGATTTTTATTTTTACGTTTTATAATTGATGAAATGTTTTAAATGATTCTAAATTCTAAACATTATATTTTAGTATGCTGAATGTGTACAAAAGGACTTCAGGTTCCAAATCCTATACAACTTATCTTCGTTGTAAACAATTACAATGAAGATAAATTATCTGCTTGCATGAAGAATGCTATCATTAACAAGACTTCAACTCAAAAGGAACCAAGCATCAAAATCTTATTACTATTAAGGAAATAGAATAGGTAGTCAATACTAATGTAATTTTGTTAGTACTATTAAAGATATATGTATTTAGATCAAAAATCAAAAATTATAATTCATCTTCTGAGGATGATAAATTTATGTGTAAACTAACTAACTTTTTTTTCAATAAAATCTATATTTTTGTTAATTGTTGAATTGTATTTGATCCAGCAACTTGGAGGATCGGCGTATTTATCAATTCCACTCTTGCGATCTCTTACACAACATCTAATCTGGAAAATTTAATAAATAGGTATTTAATTAAAAAATGTTTACATATAGGTATAATTAATATGCAATCCTTGTGAAACATTATATTTTGGATTTTATTATTATTATGGAATTACCTCTCCTTGACGAGTCCAATATCTTTGGCGTTTCATGGCCTGGTCGATTTCTATTTTGTCATCTAAAGTTTTAATGTCGAGCTTTTTATGAATTTTGGCCAAATTGGAGTGCTTTGGACACCACCAAGAATCACACTAGATTATAAAAATAAATTTGTTTAATTTTAAATTTTAAGAACAATTTGCTAAAAGTTACTATTTAAATACTTTTGAGTCTACACGAGTAAATAGTTTAATTTTTAAAATTCTTTCAATTTCTAAGTTTAAATAAATGTGAACATACCTTTACATCAATCTCTGAATTTCCAAACAAATTTTTTTCAAGGACTTGTTGGTTTTCGATTTCGTTTTTTTTTTATTTTATCCAACGCCAACAGTTTCGCATTATTTTCTAATGATAATTCATTCTTTTGATTTGAATAAATATTTTTAAATATGTAAATAATATTTTAAATTAGTATGAATTACCTATATGTATATTAAGTAAAAGTATAACAAAAAAATGTATGTCTTACATACATGATTTTTTATTTTTTATTATCATTAGGTATTATCATTAGGTATTATTATTATTTATTTATTTACGGGTAATAACCTAACTACATAAATATTGTAATTTAGTACATATAAATATTGTATAACATTTGTAAAAATAAATGTTATGACTTACTAATTGTGTTTTTAATTGAATAATTTCTTCGGAGAAGATTGCATTGTCATTGTTGACTTTAGCAATGTATTTCTCCTTCTTGACCATATCTTTTTTTAACTGGTCCTATATTAAGTTAATTTTATTATAATTTCAATTATTTATATTGATTCAAATTTGTATGCATATTTACCATTTCAGATACCATATCATCAAGCTCTTTATTTTTTTCTTCAAGTAAACTTGAAGCATCATTACACTCCAAGGTCTTAAGCTCTAGTTTTTTTTTTTTGTAGTATGAAGTTCCTGAAAAAAATATATTTTGTGCTATTTAATATTTATTTTTTATTTTACATTTATTTTAATAAAATGATTACCTGGTACAATTCCTCATTTTGATTTTCCAATTCCTTACAGGCTGACTTATAGTATGAATATCTTTTTAATACATAATTGAGATCCGACAACTTACTGCTCTCGTTAGAAGTGACAGACATGTTCAATTTTATTAATTATAATTTAAGGCTGTGAGAAGAAAATGGTGACAATATGTCCTCGTGCACAGTTAAATATAAAATGAAATCCCTACCGTAGTTTGGGGTGACTTTGATAATGCGAGGTGAGATTGATTTTTATCGAAATTATTGATTTAGTCGTATAGGGTTAGGTTAGGTATAGGGTGGCTACATCGTTTATATAATAATGATATCAATTATCAATAACTATGAGTGGTTAAATTGTGATAATATTTATGGTTGATACAATCACATTTTTTAAATTCATCAATCTGTATTATTATCACATTTACTGTTGTCAAATTCCTGTTAGCCGCAAAATATCGCCGCAAATTAAGTAAAAGATTATATAATTAGTTTTTTTTTTAATATGGTCCAAATGATACACCTGCATGGAACAAATCTGAATTATCGTTACAATTTAAAATAATTTATCTATTGAGTATGATAGTAATATGTATCTTGGGGTGAGATTGAGAATTGTAATGGGGCGACTTTGACTCAAATGCAAATACATTTTAGTATGCACTTTTTGTGGTTTATAGTGGCTCGCAAGTACAAAAAAAAAATTGGGTGCAGACCCTATGGGAATTATGCACATTCCACAATAGAAGATGCCTTGAAGACCATAGTTTATGATGAACTATCAGTTTTGGCTGCTAGCAAACGTTATAGTATACCCTGTATACCTTATGCATAGGCGCAAATGGTGTTTGAGATTTGGGGTGGCTAATAGGGCCTTCCTTTAATAATATTGAATAAGCTTAAAACAAAATGTAGGAAATGTTTGGAAGGGCTATGGACATTTTTGGGGGCAAAACAACTGGTTGTCAGACAGTGTTTAGTGAAGATGAAGAGAAAAGTATGACGCGGTCTTGCGCAATAGCCGTTTGAATTCAAACAGCCTTTGCGCGGAAGCCGCGCCGTGGTTCTCAAACGAAACCGCCAATCGACGACGGACGACGCCAGCGCGCGACACCCGCGCGAGGAACCGTCGGCCGGCCGTTCGGTGAACCGGATAAAACGAGAAACTTGTTTTCTGAGACTCGCCGCGTACACACGTACGGGCTACACCCGTCACCGCGAGTTCCGAAGATTACACCACGCTAACGCGATACATCCGCGTATTCATATAGCCAATATAGGCTCCATCATTATACTGTTTTGTTTGTTCGATACGTGCATCCAATAAACCTCAACCAGTAAATTGTGTTTGTCTCAGTTTTTTTCTCACTGTTGTATTTACTTGGTTACCTCAACTCACATCACCATCCACGCGGTACACCACAGGACCGCATCAACTGGCTCCTCGAACAGGAATCACCGGTAAGTGAAAACTTTCTTACCCCATACTACCCCCACAATCATACCCACCCGTTGCGCGTTTTGGAAAAAAGTCCCCGACCACACCGACAAGAACGTGGTTAGCAGGCGGTAACGGAAAAACCGGCGTTACGTAACATATTGCATAACGATAAAGGACGTAACGACCGGCCGCGCCGCCTGCTTTACGGACGCACCGACTGCACCGCGCGCGACGATCCAAAGTGCAAACACCCGACGTAGGTAGGTAGGTACGCAAGAGCGCGAGAGGGTCACACCACCACCGCCCAGCACCACCACCCGCCAACGACAACACGCGATTACCCGGGACAAAAATATCACATAATCGGACTGCCGCCGCCGCCGCTCAAAGCGACAGCCGCCGCCTTCCCTAATCGCAATAGTGCACCGGATAACACATACGCACATCCGCGACAACACTCTGCGAAAACCAGTTACTAAATCCGAAAAACAACAACAATAGAACACCCACACCCACACCCACACACCAACAAGCTATGGACATGATCCAAACGGGTCGGTCCATAATTGAGGAGGTGGAAAACTCGACGCATGGCCACAGTCTGGATTCGCGACTAAACATGCTCAAAGACTGCATGGCCCGCTTTGGCGAAGACCAACGTCGCATTGCAGAGACAATGCGACACCTAGAAATGGGTATGGATCGCCAAGCACCGGGACAGCAGCCAGACAGAACACCACCGACCCGCCCCCACCACACAGTGTTATTGAACGACATGGAATACGGAGCGAGGTACCCCGCGGCAGGCGAACCGCCGTTCACGGGTAGCGAACACGCCGACCGTTCGATACGTTTTGATTACACATCAAACCTATACCATGCCCCGTCCTCCACACACGCTTACGTGGCACAACAATCGACGCTGATACCATACGACGACGTATGCGCAGCGAGACATTCGCTACCGGAGTACCACGGGACAACACCCGAGGGCCCGGCAAA
>NC_042493.1:49096071-49096998 GCF_005508785.2 Acyrthosiphon pisum
CACGACATAGGTAGGTAGGAACGCAAGAGCGCGAGAGGGATTCTGGACAATTTAAATTGCGACATGCTCTAGGTCACGACTTTTTCGTACAAAACGAAGTCATCTGGGACTACACAACGAGCACTATTCATTTAGGTTAGAATAGGAAACAACGGAAAGGTCGGACACCCACCCCCAGCCCAGCACTAGATTTCGACAAATTAACGATAAATGGTGACCACCACACACGCGCGAAACTCGCCGAAGTAGTACGCAACTATCCGGACGTCTTCATCGGTAGGGTAGGTCGCACCGGGTTGATAGAACACGACATCCTCCTCAAAAATCAAACACCCATTGCACTCAAACCATATCCCTATCCACCGGCAAAACAGGCCACAATTGACACCATGATACGGGACATGGAAGAGCAGGGACTGGTAAAACAAAGCACATCCCCGTGGGCCGCACCCATCGTCCTAGCAAAAAAGAAAGACGGCTCACCCCGACTGTGCATTGATTATAGACGGCTCAATGATATCACTGAGTCCGACGCTTACCCAATGCCCGACCTCATACACTGATACGTCAGATGAGAGGTGCAAGTGTTCAGCGTTTTGGACCTTAAGGCAGGATACTGGCAGGTACCACTTAACCAAAACGCGCGAAAATACACGGCATTCCGGACGCGTCGGGGCCTATACCAATTCCGAGTCCTCCCTTTTGGCCTCAAAAACAGCCCCATGACCTTTGTGCGACTAATGGACGAAGTCTTAAGTGGGGTACCTGGACGAGTTCGTCCGCGTATATCTAGACGATATAGTGGTGTTTTCAAACACTACGGATGAGCACCAGTGCCACTTGGACAAAGTTTTAGAACGCCTACAGAGACACGGGCTGACATGCAACCCCGAAAAGTGCAGATTCGGAGCAACCGAAATTTCATTT
>NC_042493.1:49098230-49108392 GCF_005508785.2 Acyrthosiphon pisum
GACAACTCCGGGTATTTCACCCGAGGGCCAAACCCAGTCGAACGCCGTAAATTAGGGAATTAAAAAAAGGTCTACGCGCGCTACTCGTCAATGGCAACCACAAACACCTGGGACACCAGATTAGCCCCAATACTTTTTTCGATCAGGAACAGGCGCAACGACCGGACAGGATATCCACCATCGGTACTCGTCCTCGGGAGAGAGGGCAAAAGGCCGGGGGACTGGATACTGTCGCGGACAGCGGACAACCCGATCGACCAAATAAATATGGACAGGGCGAAGCGCGAAAACCATGTACTTACCGCACCACCTGCAACAGGTGGCCCGACGGACACAAAGTACAAAACAGGTGGCACAATGTACTACAAGGCACACCACCTGTCAAGCGCGCACAAAAAATTTCACGCCGGCTTCGCACCGAAATGGTGGGGACCGGTAAAACTACACAAACGCGTAGGCAAAGGTGTTTTCGTCACCGACGAACAGCCAGCACGCAAAATTCACGTGTCCTGCCTCAAACGGGCAACCACCGTCACACCCCAAACACCACCAACCCACCCACAAACCCGCCCAACCTAACCCAATTTCAGTCGGCACAGCACTACACACCCAAATGGTGCGACAACCGCAGGCCACATCCAGCACCCTCCAACAGGCGACGGAACTGCTCGAGCGCAGCCAACAGCTGCTGAGGGCGGCCAGCCAGGAGGAGGCCACCAACACCACCACGGCGGCTCGGGTACGCCAAATGACCACGGCGCAGCTCCAGCGGGACCCGGTACTGTGGGCCGCCTACACGCGGGGGTGGGAAGACCGCACCGACGTGTTCCGTAGGGCGACAAGTGGCGAGCCAACAACGGCAATGCGGCACTACAGGTCCCGTAGCCCGAGGCGGGTGACGACCAGACCGGCGGCCACAGCTCGATCAGCACCACCAATGCCGTCGACGCGGGTACCAGAGCGCTAACCACCACGACCGCTGATGGAGACGCCACTACCGGCGCCAAGGACAGCGACCATGCCACCACCTAAAACGGCCGCCAACATTCTGCCCACACCACCCACGACGAAACCAAGGGCAACCGCGACGCCAAAACAACCGTTCAAACTTAACGCCCGCCAACGCCGGAACCAGCAGCGGATGCGGGACCATAAGATGAAGATGATGTCCCAACAACACCGCCTGGAAAAACCGGCACCACCCTCAAATCCGAACCCGGAACCAACACCAACTCCGTCACAACCAGACCCTGCGACGTCAGACCTCCCCGTGGTGACAAGTGACAATCACTACCGGAACAGCCGTAACCACGGAACAACTAACAGCCGCCACCTCCCAAACTGGAGATATGGAAATATCCCCGGAAGAGGAGGCGGAACTGTTAGGAGGGACGACCGCAGGCACGGCTGACACCGAGGACATGGAGGTCAGCCTCATGTTCTTTAGCCCCCCCACGTCGCCCCAACATGGCTAGACACCACCAGGGCCACGTCCGCTGAACACAGCCGGAAAACGTGCCCTTGGACAGGTGTCTACCACAACCACCCACCACACCACTACAACACCGGCAACGCCACAACGACCGGAACACCAACGCCGTTGGCGGTTTGGGGGGGGAGTATGACGCGGTCCCGCGCAATAGCCGTTTGAATTCAAACAGCCTTTGCGCGGAAGCCGCGCCGTGGTTCTCAAACGAAACCGTCAATCGACGACGGACGACGCCAGCGCGCGACACCCGCGCGAGGAACCGTCGGCCGGCCGTTCGGCGAACCGGATAAAACGAGTAACTTGTTTTCTAGACCTCGCCAGGTACAGACGTAACGACACGATACGTCCCCGGGAATCGAAAACGCGACCGCTGCATACACCAAATACTTATATTGTATTGTTCACAAAATTAGTTGTGTCAGTGACAGTTTCTGTTTAAATAAATACTTGACTTCCGTATTCAACAACAATATTGTGTTTTCTTAGTGTTAGCTTTGTTTTTAATTACCACACCTCAACAACCCTCATCCACGCGGCACCCCACAGGTCCGCAACAAGTATACTAAGTGTAGTGATGAAATGTGGGGATTGGGGTTTTCCCTATCAAAGTACAACTTTTTATATACTCAGAATAGTAGCAAAAGCATACCTTGATAACGTGGGAGTTGTTGTAAGCAAATTTGGAAATAATAATCTACCAGGAAATGATTGGGCTCGTAGTTTATTAAAAAGACATTCGGTGATAAGACGAATTGCAACAAACACTTCCAGAGCTCGTGCAGAAGTATCACCAAATACAATTTTGAAAATCTAGAAAATGTTGTAGATACTATACCACCTGAAAATAGATTTAACTATGACGAGTCAAATTTACAAGATGATCCGGGGAATTATAATATTTCAAATAGGTATGAAAAAATAGGTACTTTTAATGTTGGAAGGTAATATTTAATAAATATTTATTTATAACTGATTAATTATTTTATTCTATGTTTTGTTTTAAAAAGTTTTATATTAACTAATTTTTAACCTATTAGCTATTTAATAATTCCTAACTAAGACTGTCAAAGAGAGACTGAGTAATGGTATAATTAATTGTTTTATACCTATTTTTTATTTTTAAAAATTATATAATAAGGTTTGTTTTGTTTTAATGAAAATCGTTACTGTATATTATTACAAAAAAACATAATTGTTTATAAATCCTTTCAAAGTCACCCCGTTGTACATTTTATGCAATAACTTCTAAACTACTCAACCAAATTTTATGTGGTTCGAGATTGACTGGTCTATATGCAGCACCATCAATTAACACAGAAAAGAATGGGGGTATCAAAGTGACCCCACATGTGGTTTAAGATTGATAGGAACATTCAAACAAATATATTAAAAAAACTACTTACGTTTTTTAAAATATTACTTAACCTAATTAAGGGCAAAATAGAACTTGAAGTAACGATACCATTTTTAGATTTTTAACTATAAGTATACAAAAGTTATGAGTAATTATGTGTAAAAAAAGTTGTAAAAATTATCAAAGTTACCCCAAACTACGGTATGTCTGTTGTAGAGTTAATATTTCACTTATCTTTATTACTAAACCAGTTTCACATATCACCAAATTTATAGTATAAAGTTAAAATATATTATACAGAATGCTCTACATAATATGTATAACAAAGTATGAGATATTTTATGAGTATCTTAATATATGTATATTTTTTTTATTACTGAGAGAAACATCTATATTTGATGTAAGGAATGAATTAAAAACCAAAGTGAGATGAATACATTTAGGTAATTTATTAAAATATAAATTAACATACAATTTTCTAATTTTTATAATACACAATACAGCCTGTATACATGTTGTAATAATTTCAAAATGAGAAAAATCCCAAATATAAAAATTAGATACAATAAGTATTATTATTAAATAATATAATTTCAATAAAAATAATATTTTTTAATATAAACATTTTTACACACACATTTAAATCATTAACAAATTGTTTTTTTTATAATAAATTTGAAAAAAAAATATAAAACTAAAAATGCATTTCCATACTAAATAAACACAAATATATTTTCATTTTATTTAAAGAACTCAGGGGAAATATCGATGATTACCAATGTAGGTATATCATATTCTTTGATTACATTGTATTGCATCCTAGTAATTTTATTACAATATTTTTTTTTTCTATAAGCATTAATATTAGTAATATCACAACTCACAAGCGTGTAAGCAATTTTGTTTTTAATACAATTAAAATCATGTCTTATTCTAATATTGAAAAACTAGATATGCTAAAATGTTACACACAGTGTAATAACAATGCTACAGCAGCGGTTAGGTTATATACTGAGCTTTATGGTGAACGTACAATACCCAGCCGTTTTACTTTTGCAAGGATACAAAAGAATTTACTTTCACATGGTTCTTTCAATAAAAAAAATAAAAACAGTGTAAGATGTAAGCGAGTAATAAATGAGGAAAATACTGTCATGGTTCTTGCACATTTATATAAGAATCCACATACATCATTACGTAGAATATCAGGTTAGTAATCAAATTTTTGAATTATTAAAACATTTGTAAACACTTTTTTAATTATTTTTTGTTTTGATTATTATTCATGCTAATTTCATGGCTAAGGTTATGGTTATTCATAGCAATCAATACAAATTGTATGCAGATACTTTGAAATTTAAATTACTTAAATTAAACTGACATTTTATTTATATTTATTTGTTGTAAGCTGAAACTGGAATTACATACAGTTCTTGTCAAAAAATAGCAAAATTAAACAAATTTCATGACTACAAAATTCAATTAATCCACCATTTACGTCCTACTGATTATGATAGAAGATTAAACATGGTAGCTCAATTCTTAACAAAAATTGATGAACAACCGGATTTCCTTACAAATATTTTATGGACAGATGAATCACGGTTTACAAATGATGGGTTATTGGTCCGATTCAAACCCTCATTGGACTAAAGATGTTAACTTTTAAGTTAAGTGGGGAGTTAATGTGTGGTGTGGAATTTTGGGAGACACCTTAATAGGTCCATACTTTTTTGATGGTACACTAACTGGGAATAAGTATAGAAACTTTTTAATCAATGAAATTCCAAAACTCTTGGAAAATGTATCACTGGAACAACGATTAAAAATGTACTATCATCAAGATGGGGTCCCAGCACATAATAGTAACATAGTTCGAGAATGTTTAACAGAAATATTTGGAGTTAACTAGATTGGTAATCATGTTTTTGGAGACAAATTAACTATTTCAGAAATAATTTTTTTTTTTAATAAATAGGCACATATAGTCCAGAAATTAGATGGCCAGCTCGTAGTCCAGATTTGACTCCACTAGATTTTTTTCTTTGGGGTTTCTTAAAAGAAATTGTCTACATAACCCAATCAACCACTATTGAAGAACTTCAAAAGAAAATAGTAGACGCCTGTGCATCAATTCCTAGGGAAATGTTAAGGAAAGTAACCCACCACGAAGTATTGAAACGAATGGAAATGTGCCTAAAAGTAAATGGTGAAAATTTTGAACATTTATTAAAATAAAAGTAAATTATTAAATATTAAGATCTTTTATTTTATGAAAATATATGTATATTTGTTTAATATTACTTTTGTCTTTAATGTAACTAACCTGACCTATAACTACCAAATATCGAAAAGTGACCACATTAATACTATAATATAAACCTTATTGCTTACGGTGCAGTTTAATTACAATTTAATGTGACACACTATTTCAATTTTAATAGCTGTAGATAAAGTTTTTTACAGACTGTTAATATTACAAATCAGAAAAACCATGATATCCTACTAATGTATATCCTTGAATTAATGCACAGCTTAAAATATGATTATTACTTTTATAAAAAGATTTACAACTTCAAATGAACTAATTGTAATTTTTTAATGTACCTAATAAGAAAATTCTTCATAAAATGTTTTAATTTCAATAATGTTTTTTTTATAGACAGCTTTTGATTTCTTAAGAGCTTCAGACACAGATCGACTTAAAAGTTGGGTCGCTAACTTAACCTTCATTTTTAGTCTTTAGTAAAATAAATATAAACAGTAACTTTTCTAGGGAAAGTGAATCTAGTTGGTACTTTGGGGGGTCAAAAGTAAAAATTTCCCAGTAGTTTTCAAAAGCGACGTGAAAAACAAAAGAAAAATTAAGGAAAAACGGGAATTTTTGGTGTAACTCTGAAACAAATGATCGTAGATGCATGAAATTTTTACTGGTTGTTTATATTTGCAGTTTCTATACACGATAAAATTTTGAAAATAATTCGACCCTTTTTGAACTGTTTACGGACATTGTCGGTTTTCAATTTTTTTAGTTTTTTTTTCTATCAATATCAATAAAATTAAATTTTCAAGCTTTTTTACCCAACAAATAAAATTTTATTGATATTTATAGAAAAAATTTGTTGGGTAAAAAAGCTTGAAAATTTAATAGAAGGCTCCTAGTATATTGTTTTAAAGGTAGATGAAAAAAATCAAAAATCGTTAGTCACAGTTTTTATTTATAAGCATTTAAAGTTCAAATCTTGACAAAATACGGAAAAATCACGAAAATTAGCAAATTATTTTTAGTTGAAAATTCGTAAACATTTTTCTTTTAAAATCTAAGGTTTGAAAATGTAATACAAGATTTCTTTTAAGATTATCTACGTTTATCAAAAAAAAAAAAATGTCTATAAGAAAGTCAAATTAAATTTTTATGAGCGTTAAAGCACCTTTTTTTAGTTTTTTTTTTAAATTTCTATACAAAAATTTGGCTGGCTATAAAATTTTGAAAATTTAATATATGGATTCTCATAAGTTGAACTAATTGCCATTACAAAAAAACATTGAAAATCGTAGGTCATAATTTTCTTTATAAGCGTAGAAAGTTCAAGTTTTTACAAAATATGATAAAATTGTGAAAATGTTATATAATAAAGTTATTTTGTAGTTTAAAATTTATAGAATTTCAAGTATTTACACCTAAGGTTTGAAAATTTGACACAAGGTTGCCCATAAGTTTTGTTTACAATAATTGAAAAAAAAATTTTAATTCACGCGTAAAATAACGATTTACTACCAAACGTTTTTAGATATAAAATAAATAAATAACTACGGTCATATTGTTACAACATATTAAGAGAGCCTTGTATTAAATTTTTAAACTTTTTCCCCCACGAAGAAAATTTTATTGACATTTATATAAAATATAGCATAGCACTAAACAGGACAGCGAGTCCCCGAATTTTTTTAATTCTATTTTATTTAACTTACAGTCAAAGAGTGTAAAAAAATATGGGCCAACTTGCGAGATTCATATAGGAGAGCTTTAAAACATGCAGTTACCAAGTCTGGGCAAAAATCTAAATTTATAAAAAAATTGAAGTATGAAGATGAAATGCAGTTTTTAAAAACTCATTTGAAAGAAAGAGAAACAATAAGTAATGTCGGTATAGTGAGTGACGAAGATGAAGACTCATTTGAACCTGATAAGGGACCGGAAGAGGAATATCAACCTCAACATCAAGACACTGAACCTGTCCAAACACATCAGTCAACAAAAGATTTTCGCAAAAAAACAACATTACCAAAAAAAAATGTATCAAATTCTTCAGAATCTGCATCTTCAACATTAATGAAATACATACTAGAAAAAAAAGACGAAGAACAATTAGAGGAAAAAAAGGAGTCTAGTGCTATGGATCAATTTTTTTTGAGTATGTGTTCAACTGTAAAGCAATTTTCTCCATACAACCAACATCTAGCAAAAACAAAAATTTTTTCCATCGTTTCCGAGATAGAATTAGACAGTTTGCGACAAACACAACAACAGCCACTATTCCAACCGATTCCACTACGCATTTCAATACGCATTGATAAATTTAAATTAGGTACAATATAATTTCACATCTCTTAAAAAACAATCAAATGTATTGTCATTCTTGTTTTTTAGACGCCACCATTCTTCCGCCAAATATGAGAGCAGCAATGATGGAGATGTACCATGCATTTTTTTAATAATTCGAAGTATTAGACTTCCCCATAAACTTTCAATGCGTTGTGTGTGCGCACCACTGGTGGGATCGACAAAAAATTGGGAATGATTAACGGTTTTATGTATGTATCCTTTATTTTCTATCGTCTTATATGCAAGCCATTCATCTGAGTGTATTTCTGTACCAACTTCAATTTCATTTTGAATTATTTTGTGTGATGTTTGTCTGTCTCTTTTTTCTACAATAAAGTATCTTGCATCAATAACACCATTTTCATCTTTTTGACACATACCAAACACCCATGCACCAGTTAGTTTTTTACCATAATTTCTATTATTAAAATCAGGTTCCTCTTGGTCGCTCAACTCGTCTACATCAACATTTTCAGTAGCAATATCAGCCCCCAATAATCGTCCTCTGTTGTACTTTCTTTTACCACGCATTAAGGATTCATCGACTTGAACAATAGTATTTATACCCCCCATTTTACTTCTTTTTTCAAAAGCAGCTATTGGTATGTACGGCATAAATTCATCCAGTCAGTCACTGTGTGATTTCCACGCTCCGTTAATTTTATTATAGTACTTTGTGGTATTTCGAAACACCAATAATATGATAATTCTAAAATTTGTGACAACGATAGACCAATATTGGGGCGTCACCTTTTTCGGCCAAAATGTACCCTTCCCTTTTCGGCCAGTGTCACTTTTCGGCCAAAACATATTGTTCCCTTTTCGGCCACTGTTCCTTTTCGGCCAAAACTTACCGTTCCCTTTTCGGCCAGTTTTCTTTAAAATATACAATTATAACAACTAAACTACACTAACAATTTTTATACTTAATTAAATAAAATTTTAATTTGTTGGTAAACATTATTACTTACAACTGAGTGAAAAAATAATAAAATAAAACAATTGGCAAATTACTTAAAAATTAATTTTTGTTTGAAAAATTTTACTATTTTTATTATCTTTACTCTTCAAAGTAAATTTAATTTAATAAAGATAAACCAGTGTTTTTCCTTGTTTGATATAATATAATATAAAATGTGACTCAATCAGTTATAATGATGAGTCCAAAGTATACCTATATACTCTATAGATAGTTTTATATATAAATGTATAGTACCTATATGGCTATATACCTACTTATCGTTTTTATCTTATCTAAAATATATATTATGTTATGGAAAACCAATTAGGTATATGTTATCATGGTCATCAATTTAACACGACACACACACATTGTACGAAACGACAATAAACACTCAGTATGAAAGTGTTCTTGTATACATAGGTACCTACAAACAGACGTTTTTTTTAAAATTTAAATAATTAAATTATGGCAGAATTTATTGAAAGTAATCGGGGAAAGTCTTTATTAGTTTTTAAACTTTTTAAATTTTCAAAAGCTAATACAAAATTGGACGGCACAACTCGTTGGAAGTGCATTGATCGTAAGTGTGATACCATAGTATATACAGATCAATCAAATAAAATTTGCTCCGAAAGCGAGAATGTAACACACATAAACCATGGTCCATATACAAGGAATTTGATTGATCGTCAAATAATTAATTCAGCTTGTAAAAGAAAAGCTGAAGATGATCTTCATAGTAGACCAAAAAAAATTGTTATGCAAGAAATTTGTAAAAATTTGTCATCGAATGCCAATATTATAGACGTAAAAAGAATAACCAAAAATATTTATGAAAAGCGAAAGAAAATTCCTCCTTCTGTACCTAAAGACCTCGCCGGAGTACATGAAGCATTAGAAGATATGAAACCGGTGACGAAGGAAGGTGAGCCTTTTTTATTATTTAACAACATAGAAAAACACGTGATTATATTTTCTTGCAACACAAATTTAAAGTTATTATCGGAAATAGATTCAATATACATGGATGGTACATTTAAATTTTGTCCTAGGTTTTTCACTCAAATGTTTACCATCCACATACTTAAAAATGGACATTATATTCCTATTATATTTTGATTATTACTAAATAAAAGTTATGAAACTTATGTATATACTCTCCATAAAATAAATAATTTATTAAATTAATTAAGTATACAATTTTCTCCAAAATGGGTCACGATAGACTTTGAGATGGCAATTCACAAAGCTGTCGAAGACGTTTGGCCTAATACTGAAATAGTGGGTTACAGATTCCATTTGACCCAAGCTTGGTGGCGAAGTGTACAAAAATTTGGATTATCTGTAGATTATAATGATATATCATCTGAAATAGGACAATGGATTAGACATACTTTTGGATTATTGTTTTTAGACCCATATGAAGTATCAGAATGTTTTGTAAATGATTTTATGTCAGACTGTCCTGATGATGAAAGATTAAAAAAATACTGTGATTACTTGACTGACAATTTCATAAATGAAGAGAGTTTATTTCCACCTCAATATTGGGCTGCTGCGTCAGGAAGTTTGGCTAGGACCACTAATGCTTGCGAGTCGTTCCACTCCTTTTTCAATCAAAGCTTTTATAAACATACTCCATCCATAATGAGCTGGTTAGCTGTCCTCATTGATGAAGTTCAAACAGATATATACATACAAATTAGAAGTATCAACATTTTAAAAACACCTCGTGATGCAAAAAATGTG
>NC_042493.1:49108492-49110516 GCF_005508785.2 Acyrthosiphon pisum
GTCTCGCACACCGCTTATCTGTTCCGATAGCATAGTCGTTAGTGCTCGCCGTCGCGCCCTGCGCTCATTACGTTATCAAGCTGATGGTAATGTTTAACTTATCGTACATCCCAAGTTTAATAACATCATTAGCTCGATATCGCAATCACCATGAATAATAAGCAACCACGGACTAAGATATAATATCTTAGTCCGTGTAAGCAACCAAACAATCCTAATAACATAATTAAAAACAAATCGAACAAAACCGCTCCGCCGATTACTATCTCAAAAACAATTACAACAACGAATTCAAAAGCTAATACAAAAGCTAACACTTTAGATTCTGGATGGTCAACACAATCAAATAAACGTCTACACTCCAACTCCTCAAATTCACTATCCGAACCCTCATCTCCGAATTCGAATAAGGAGATAAATGGTAAACAAAAACACATTAAAAAAAAAATCTTTGCTTCACGCAACAGGTTCGAAACACTAGCCCAAGATGATTCATTCGACCTACCCACTATTGAAAACATTTCTACAAACTCTCAGCAAAACGATGCTGAAAACGATATAATGGAAAATGAAAACACACCAATTAAACCTCCTCCGCCTTTTTTTGTTAGAGATGTCGAAGATTTTCCCGCACTATGTACAGTATTAATAGAGCTTATAGGTGTTGACAATTTTATATGTAAATCTTCAACAAATTCTCTGAAAATTCAAACTACGGACCCTAATGCCTACAGAGTATTAGTACAGTACCTTAAAGCTGAAAAAGCTGAGTATCACACATACCAGATTAAGGAAGAGAAACCACTTCAGATAGTTATACGTAACCTCCACCCTACCACGCCTCTTAGTCTAATAAAAGAAGAGTTGGAAGTTCGTCTCTACGAGGTAAGGCAAGTTACCAATGTACTACATAAAGTCAATAAAAATCCCCTCCCCTTATTTTTCGTTGATCTCGAACCAACACTGAAATCCAATGAAATTTTTAAAATGTCTTCACTACTACATTGTAAAATAAAAATCGAAGAGCCGTACAAACCGAAGACAATCAGCCAATGCTTCAACTGTCAACAATATGGACACACCAGAACCTATTGCGGCTACGAACCCACGCGATGCTCCTCCGAAATGCGCCCACTGTTCTCAAAACCACCCAGCCAACTACAAGGGCTGCACAATTTATAAAGAACTCCAACGTCGTAAGAAATCCAGCACACCAAGTAATCGATTACAAAATAATTTTAATATCCAAACCACTAATGTACAAAGTAGCCATCCACCTGTTCGCACTTTCCCAAATCACCCCTCTCCTCAAACGCAAACTTACGCTCAGGCCACGTCCAATACACCAGATTTCGTTCCCCCTCCTCCTTCTACTGATACTCAGCCGCCTGATTTAAGCAAATTACTAACTAATTTTTTAGACGAATTCAAAAATGTTATAAATCCACTAATTTCTCTATTAACTAAAGTAATATCCAAGCTCCTCGACAAATAATGACTAATAATAACTACAATAAATCTGTCACCGACGATTCGCTCTTAATACTACAATTTAACGCTAATGGACTAAAAAACCATGCCCTTGAACTCGAAACCGTATTAAACCATAAACGCATTGATGTTGCCCTCATTTCTGAAACCCACTTCACTAAATTCTCCTATATACATATCCCCGGTTATACTCTAATAAAATCAAATCACCCCGACAATACCGCGCATGGAGGCGCTGCTATTTTTATTAAATCTAACATTGAATTTTATCCCTTACCTAGGTTTTCTCAATCCTTTCTCCAATCTTGTGCTATTAACCTTAAGTTAAACAATACTTCACTCACCATTGCTGTTGTTTATTTACCCCCAAAACATAACATAAAAAACACTCAATTCGCCGAATACTTCAGCTCATTTAATAATAACTTTATCATAGGCGGCGATTTTAACGCCAAACATCAGTCTTGGGGATGCCGTGTGAATAACCCCCGAGGAGTTACCTTATATAACTATATAAACACTAAGAGATTAAG
>NC_042493.1:49110566-49117262 GCF_005508785.2 Acyrthosiphon pisum
TGATAAATTCTAGGATTTCTTCTGTTGTATGAGTTGTTATATTTTTTTTTTTCGGCAAAACCTGCAGCAGATTTTTTAAATTGTTTTTATAATGTTTTATTTCGTTGACATAATTTTCCTCTATATTTTCGGTTGTAATTTGTGTGAAATGTGTGGTTAATATGCTGTTGATGAAATGTTGTATGAATATAATTTTTTTTTGAAACCTGTTGAATATATTATTTTTATTAATTTGATTTTGGATATTTATTTTTGGTTTTGGATTGAAAATGGATGGCAGCTGAAACAAATACACAATGAAGAAGATAATTTGAAGTTATGAATTATTGCTGGTATAAGAATAAAAGAAATAAAGTTACATCGTAGAATACGGCTGTTGTGTAGTATGTATCTCGTGGTATTGCCAATATTTCATTGACATATTTATTTGTGTGTATATTTTTATTAATTTCATTCCAGATATTATGTTCCATATTCAAATTGTAAATTTTGTGTGTATTATCAAATAAAATTATAAGATAATTTTTTATGACCAGTTCTTTTAATTTTTTTTTCAATGCCTTTTTGTCAATAAAATCAAATTTCAGTACACACATTAATATAGTGATGTGATCAAAAATATTTGACAACTGTAAAAAAAAATTAATTAAAAAATAAATTTTAAATAATTATATGTAATGAATTTTCAAAAACATTAATACATTTTAAGATAATGACTGTGTACGCTTAGTGAATCACCCTGTATATAATTTAAGTGTTTAACATTAAAAAAAGAATAATACCGTCCGTTTTGTTTCCATATTTATTAGGCAGGCCAGAATTAATGTATCGTTCCAATTGTTGCTGGCCGGGATGGAAAATTGAACAACTTCTTCATCATTAATTATGATTGTATGTTTATTTGTCGATGAATGAATTCTATTTATTTTTAAATTCATATTTTACATTATTTATTTTAATTATTTAAGTGATGTTGGAATAGTCAATAAATATTTACCTTGTGGGTTCATATGATAGATCAGTCACATCTAGCCACCATGAATCCATTTCATCGACAAATTGACAAAACAATTTGTCCAGCGATAATATATTATTTAAACAAATGAATTTTTTGAAATTCATTATTTTTCGATTATTATCATCGATTATACCATGACTTAGATATTTAATTTTATTTATAAATTTTAGAAGAATGTGTAATTTAATTAATTTTTTTTTTTTGTTTAAATGCAGTTTTAAAAAGTTTTTTTTCACAAATTTGGAAACTGTAAATAGAAATATTAAGATTAGTTATTAGTTATTATTAGTTATATTAATAAGTTTTGTTCACTATTTTACTTACTCATAAATAATTTGTTGTTTGTTTTTGTATAACATGGTGTTTGAAATTAAATAATCTATGGCTTGAATGCTGGTAATAAAATAGATATTTTGTATATTAAATTCTTTAGGAGCCGGAATCTTTTGTATTTTATTGAAGAATTTTTGAGGCATTGTATATTTAATATTATTTTGTGTCTGTATATAATTTATTTGTTTTGAAGTTATTAAAAATTGTGAATAATTGTTTACTGCTTGACTTTTGAATATTTCTATTGTTTTTTTTTTTATAGTTGCTAATTTTTTTCGCCCTAATTTTTTACTAAAATTTAATGATATATAATTAGATGTTAAGTTTTGTATATTTCCTTTTATGATATCTTCTTCACATTTTTTGTGTTTTGATATATTCTACTATTTTGTTAATGTCTGTATATCTTGAAAGCACCTGTATATAATTTTTGTAGTTTATTTTTTTAGTTTATTGTTTAGTTTTAAGTGTATGTATATAGGGAATTGTAAATATTTTATAATCTAAAAATTGTTACTTACATTGGTTTGGGCATTAACAACGAATTGAATTGCCCCAGAGTTATCAATTATGAAATCATTAAATATACTAATGTCTTTGGCTCTTGCTCCATAACTCTTAATATAATGTAATAGGGAGACGCTGTTCGTTGCGTCACTTTTACAATTTAATTGTGAGACAGCAGATCCAACAGTTATTACTAAGTCCTTTTCAAATAAAATGTATTTTATATAAATAAATGAATAATAATAATATAATGCATTGATTACCTCAGAATGGCGTACTCTCTTTTTAATATTTTTTTGAGATGTAATATTATGTTTATTGTTAATATGGTCCAACAAACTTCTTTCAAATATGAATTTGTCATCGCAAAAATGGACATTGAATAAACAAAAAAACTAAATTCGGTACATTTTTCTCATATGTGTAATTTGTATTTGATTTTTCAATCACTATAAAAATAAAAAATATGATGTCTTTCGAAACTGAAATAAATATCCAGTCAGGGGCGTATTTATGAGGTTGGCTGAGTGGGCGATCTCATTGTGCATTGTTGGTTAAAAAACAACATTTTTATTAAAACAATATTTTTAAACATTTTTTATCCTTATAAAAAACTTAAAAACTTATAAGGATAAAAAATATTTAAAAATATAATTTTTACAACCCACCCCAACACCTAACTACTAATTAAAGAAAAACATTTTTATTAAAACATAATATTTTTAAACATTTTTTATCCTTATAAAAAACTTAAAAACTTATAAGGATAAAAAACTTAAAAAATTATAAGGATAAAAAATATTTAAAAATATAATTTTTACAACCCACCCCAACACCTAACTACTAATTAAAGAAAAACATTTTTATTAAAACATAATATTTTTAAACATTTTTTATCCTTATAAAAAACTTAAAAACTTATAAGGATAAAAAACTTAAAAAATTATAAGGATAAAAAATATTTAAAAATATAATTTTTACAACCCACCCCAACACCTAACTACTAATTAAAGAAAAACATTTTTATTAAAACATAATATTTTTAAACATTTTTTATCCTTATAAAAAACTTAAAAACTTAGAAGGATAAAAAACTTAAAAAATTATAAGGATAAAAAATATTTAAAAATATAATTTTTACAACCCACCCCAACACCTAACTACAAATTAAAGAAAAATATTTAAATTATATCTGTGAAATTGTAACAATTAAATCCGCTCTCCCCTAACTGCTGTTAAATAGGTGCCAAAATAATTGTTTGGCCACCGGTGCCGGGGTAACTCACAGGGAATTATCTACAGAGTTACCGTCTTATTGTCTTTTTCCCCCTGTTCCATAGGATTATTAGAAAAATCAATGGGTTAAATACTTACAATCATCAAATTTCGGACACGAACTTCTGGAACCACTTCTGACTGGAGTCTTGCCATTTATTATTTTTACATCTTTACGAAACTCCAGTACATTTTGGCCGTGGGCCAAGTTACAAATCAAATTTGTGCGTTTGCTCAACATGACGACGAACGACAAACAAGAAGATTGAATGAGCGAAAATAATTACAAAATAATTTTGTCATGTTAGAGAATGCAGTGGGTAATAGTGATGATGGTTATGTGGTCGTATAACTATGGGATCGATGGTGGGGGGACGTTTAATAATAGTAATCATTCCGTCCGCTACAGCGTATCTGGTATTTTTTAACGCTAGAAGTTATTAATAGTAATCCTGATTAATAGTAATGTGTCCTTCACTAGTGCCCTTAGCTACCATACCGGTGAATTTGGCGAGATCGGCCAGACTCCAGACGTCAGCTCAGTGCATACAGGGTTTTCCCGCGGTAGACCAAAAATAAACAATGAGATCACCGTCTCCGTGATATTCGAAGCAGACTCATCAAACTCGCAGGGACGGTAGCCCAGGATACTTGCTACGATCTGTGAAAGTTTCAGGACGATCGGTCGAAGGGTTGATTTTATATATTTATTTTAATACAAGTATTGGGTTTGCCGGATGAATCCCGCGGTAGACCAACAATGCACAATGAGATCACCGTCTCCGTGATATTTGTAGCAGACTCATCAAACTCGCAGGGACGGTAGCCCAGCATACTTGCTACGATCTGTGAAAGTTTCAGGACGATCAGTCCAAGGGTTGATCTTACAGAATTTTTGGAATTCATTAAAACACGATTATATGTAATATAGCGTATTACTGTACGCGGTTCGATGTATAACACGATATAATGGTGTGAACGGGTTCAAACCTTGGTAACACATAGTCTATAGGTTCCTTCACGGGGTAGCAATAGCTAGGGGTGATCGGGTGATGGTGGTTTTTTCGTCAAAAAAACGAGAGGTACCCCCCATTGAGAACTTGTTTCATTTGCCGGATGAATCCCGCGGTAGACCAACAATGCACAATGAGATCACCGTCTCCGTGATATTCGAAGCAGACTCATCAAACTCGCAGGGACGGTAGCCCAGGATACTTGCTACGACCTGTGAAAGTTTCAGGACGATCGGTCGAAGGGTTGATTTTATATATTTTTTATACAAGTATTGGGTAAAAAAAAGATAATACAACAAAACATGTTAAATAAAACACAATTTTACATAGGTACAATTAAAAATCTAATAATATGACTACATAGACTCATCCGGCTAAGTATTATAGTCATTTTAAGTTCAAATTTGGACGAATTACAAATTAAAAAACCTAGAATATTCTTTTTAGTTATTTTGTTGTGATTGTACAATATTATTTGTGGGTACTTGAAACTTCTAAAGTAAACTATTATATATCTGTGATAGTATCACGGTTTGTTGTTGATGTATAACGCGTTATAAGTACCTCCTAATGGATATTGTGATATGATTAATTTGGAATTTATTATAGGTGAATTATTTTTTTAATACCATAGATAAGTATATAATATGTCTTAAGCCTAGACTGATATACCGTCTCCGCTCAGAATCGTTTTTCTTATACAATGATATTATATCATTGAATTCAAATTTAATACCATCCATTATACAGTGACCCACTTGTAACCTACTGTACAGCAGAGCGACATCCACTTGCCCACCTTTTTAATTAATGAATATTCATGCGATCGACTTGAAACCTTCACTGTTTCATTGCAAATGTTCCTGGCTACCATCACTGCTAGTTTCGTGTAAAATATAAAAACCCGGGAGTTAACCTAACCTAACCTAACCTAACCCGCGAGTTAGCCCACCACAACATTTTCCCCCTGTCGGTCACACCGCCGCGGTTGGCAGCACCGCCCGGCACTGCGGCGTCCGTAGCGACGACGAAGTGCCGGACGGCCGCCTCGTTCTAGTTTTTTCTCTGCCGTCGACGCATAGAGTCGAACGCTTCGTCTTTCCCTCCGTCGTAACGACCACGTGCTTTCAACGCCGGCTTACGCCACACGGTCCCGCTTCGTCCTGCTGCTCGCGCTGACCCACCGGGTCACGGCATATCAGGGAAGCGCACGCGACCTGTCGCCACCGCCGACGTTTCGCGCTGTCTCATCGTTTTTACTCTTTCGAGTCGTCCTCCGACGGGTGACCGGCCTCCGGCCTCCATTGTATTGTATTTATTGGCTTTCGGCCCTAGTTAAATATATTCGCTAAAGGTGTTAAATAAAGTTACTTCGTAATCTTACTCTATCCGAGTCGTTGTTTATTACTAGCTTATCGTTGGCCGCAGGGATCTGTACGTGATTGCTCATTCGATCCGCTGCGCGCCACAGCATCATAGATAATAAAAGAATGGATAGGCCATCAGTTATCATTGTGAAATAAAATAAATGATAATACCCCTTGCTAAAGTGAGAGCACTATATAAAAGCAGTCTGTCTCTCATCCACATTCCGGCCCGCATACCACTATGTTGTTAATATAGGAATGGCCTATCCATTCTTTTATTATCTATGGTTGGCATTCTATATATTTGTTTTCTATGGTCGTAGATACTACGCACGACTGTAGCGCTGCGGCACTGCGACTGCCGTACTGCTTTCGGCTCCGTTGTCTCCGTCTACTGTGTAGTATATTAGTATGGTGTACACTGGACTTGTCGGGTGTTCGCTGTCGTTAGGACCACGAGGCTACACTCCACTCTGCTATCCCGTCCATATAAAATTATGATTCGGTTATTGTCGCCATAATAGAGAAATTCCGCTATGAGCGCCACATATGCGTTCGCCCAACAAAATCGCAACAACCAATAACAACAATACGTAACATCAGACATCCGAAATAAAAAATATCTGAAAATGTATAGTCTGCAATTTATTGTTAAATTTTTTTATAACAATTTAATATTTATCATGGCGGAACACAGATGCATCTTAACAGGATGTAAATCTGGGTACGATTCCTGTGTAAATAAACACCATTTTTTCCATGACAAATAAGATAGGTATGTCAGCAATCGTCGTGATACGCATACTTTAATCAAAATGGCGTCCGGCTTTCGCCTATTATCACAGTTTAGAGATATCGGTGGTTATCACTAATAATAAATGCTTCATTTTTCCAAAAATTGTGTTTTTGAATTTTGATTAAACAAGTACCTAACATTTAAATTTTTGAAATAAGTAATTTAATAAGTTATTTACAGGTGAATAACCAGCCACTTTTTGAGCATACGATTTTTCTTTCATATGATGTGCAGAAAAGTGTAGAGAACATACTACATCTAAAAATTGTCAGTTTGTAAAAAGATAGCTCAATAATTTATTTACACTTTCAGTAGGTATAAAAATTAATTTAAATACTAAATACTTACAATAAAAAATATAAATATAGTGCATATTGATGGTATTAT
>NC_042493.1:49117312-49125005 GCF_005508785.2 Acyrthosiphon pisum
TTGACTAAATACGGAAAAATCACGAAAATTAGCAAATTATTTTGAGTTGAGAATTCGTAAAAATTTTTCTTTTTAAATCTAAGATTTGAAAATGTAATACAAGATTCCTCATAAGTTTGTCTACCTTCATCAAAAAAAAAATGTCTACAAGAAAGTCAAATTAAATTTTTATGAGCGTTTGAAATTCATATTATTACAACATTTGATATTCACTCGATTTCTTATGTAACGATTTTCTTATTTTATTGTTGTTAAATAACGAATGACTGTAGATATTTGAAAATTTCACTGAATGTTTATATTAGCATTTTCTATACACGATAAAATTTTGAAAATAATTTCACTTTTGTTGAGCTGTTTACGGACATTGTCAGTTTTCTATTTTTTTCTATAAATATCAATAAAATTGTATTTGTCGGGTGAAAAAGCGTGAAAATTTAATGCAAAGCTCCTGATGTAATGTTACAATAGCAGTTGAAAAATATTAAAAATACAAAGGCACAATTTTTTTTTATAAGTTTCAACTTCTATAGCAAAGGATTGAAAATTTAAAACATTCCACGTAAATAGGTTTTATTTAAATTACTTTATTCACCTTAATATCATCAAATATACTTACCTATATAGCAAATAGTCATCATTAATATTAAATAGATGTGTAAATCATATACAATTTCCGAGGTTTACGTTGAAATATCTACAAACTATTATTTAGATATCTTTAGATTTAGATTTCGATATTATTAGTATGTCGAATTAGGTATATTCAATTATGAACTATGTCCATACCATGTATTTATGGAATAATTGATGAGTAATATCATATAGTAATATTCGGTCACTTTCATTAAAGTGATATTTATTATCAGATGTAAAATAATAATAAATATTTAATATTTCTTTGATAAACGCTAGATATCAACGTCAAGATATTGTCGCGGTCGGTCGCTACGTCTTTCTTGTCACCCGCACGACGCGCTACAGTCGGACGGCAGGTGGTGGGGACCCGGACGCCGACAACGACGCCCGACCCCGCCGCCGGCCGGGCCGGCGGTCTTGTCCCGAACGCGCGATCGCGAACTACGATACGTTCTTTGTAAAGAGTAATTAATAAAAGTGTAACTCATTTCGTAACCTAAACCCAGTGTTGTTTTGTTGTGTCACCTGCTTTCCTTTACCACGTCCAGATCACCGTGTCAATATTTTATAATTATTATGTCAAAGATATTGTTAAAGGAACATTAGTATTATAACTATTATTTATATATATTATAACTTTATAATTTATATCAAAATAATATCCTATCGATATTAAAATTAAATTGCAGTCAATATCTAAAAATAACTTTGCCTGGAATTACAGCTATTATGTACTTGGCCCTGTCTTATTCATCATAATATACATAAACGGACTTTCAAATACAAAGCTTAATGCTGAAATTTTTTGTTATGCAGACGATACAGTTATTCTGATTAAAAGTAATGACTATGAAAATGTATATAAAACAGCTTATGACTGTCTTTCTGTAGTAAAAGACTGGTGTGATAATAATAATTTACAGCTAAATTTATCTAAATCTTGACCATTTAACAAATCGTATATAAACATAATATCAGCAACCTTTCTTCTTACTTCACAAGATACAAAGCTAAATTCACTCATGCGCAAATTGTAAGAGTTCTTTAAAATATTAAATAATTTACGACTGAACATTATCGATATATCGCGTAAATATAAACAAATATTGTCCATAATAAATCCAAAAAAGTGTGTGTGTGTGTTGCCAGTACGATCATTACCATGACAATATTTATTTATTTACGGACATGTACGCGTTCGCGTTCGTACTGTAGTAAACCGACGGGGTCGCTTTACTATAATTTACATAATACCTATATTAAATGCACGACAATAATAAGACTATAAATCCTGTCATTCTTTCTAATGTCATAGAACTATCGTTATGATACAGAAACAACAAGATTATAAATCTTGTCAACCACTTCGGGAATTGCGTACAATGTACGAACCTTGGGTGTTGGCAAAGACCAATTAAAATAGATCACGATTGTCTTGTTCACTATGAAGAAAACCGATACAAAACAAACATATTACTTAGTAAATCGCCAACGGCGATCCTTTGGCGGTAACAACGCCTAGCTATTCAATATTACTTAAAACAAAGAAAAAGATAATATATCAACAAAAAACCTGACATTTTTTAAAATCATTTTATTCATTTATTTATTGTTTTTTATTTTATAATGTATTCGTATATAATATGTTCCTATGACTATTTTTATTTTGTGCAATCTACAAATATCACAGATAATTACTATATCTCATATTTATTTAAGGTTTATTGTTTTTTTATTTTATAATATTATGTTCCTATGACTATAATTATTCTGTACAATCTCAACATAATATCAAAAATAATTACTATAGCTACATATTTATTTAAGGTTTATTGTTTTTTTATTTTATAATATTATGTTCCTATGACGATAATTATTCTGTACAGTCTCAACATAATACCAAAAATAATTACCATGCCTACAATATTTATTGTTTTTTGTTTTATTATTTATTAATATATAATATGTTCCTGTGACTATTTATTTTTATTATGTTTTGTAATGTAAATTGATTGTAAAAATAAATTGATTAATTTACTAATTTGTTTTATGGTGATTTTTTTTATATTTTGAATTTGAATAATGAAAAATGAAAATTTAATAAACATTTAGTATCGATAATGATAGTAATCGATAATAAAATCGATTATATTCACTATCGATTTTTGTTGCAAAAGAGGTTCAATCGCTGCGCTAGTGTCGCGCTAGTATCAAAAGACGGGGCGAGTTGGCATTTACCACTTCTGACTGGAGTCTTGCCATTTATTATTTTTACATCTTTACGAAACTCCAGTACATTTTGGCCGTGGGCCAAGCTACAAATCAAATTTGTGCGTTTGCTCAACATGACGACGAACGACAAACAAGAAGATTGAATGAGCGAAAATAATTACAAAATAATTTTGTCATGTTAGAGAATGCAGTGGGTAATAGTGATGATGGTTATGTGGTCGTATAACTATGGGATCGATGGTGGGGGGACGTTTAATAATAGTAATCATTCCGTCCGCTACAGCGTATCTGGTATTTTTTAACGCTAGACGTTATTAATAGTAATCCTGATTAATAGTAATGTGTCCTTCACTAGTGCCCTTAGCTACCATACCGGTGAATTTGGCGAGATCGGCCAGACTCCAGACGTCAGCTCAGTGCATACAGGGTTTTCCCGCGGTAGACCAAAAATAAACAATGAGATCACCGTCTCCGTGATATTCGAAGCAGACTCATCAAACTCGCAGGGACGGTAGCCCAGGATACTTGCTACGATCTGTGAAAGTTTCAGGACGATCGGTCGAAGGGTTGATTTTATATATTTTTTTTTATACAAGTATTGGGTTTGCCGGATGAATCCCGCGGTAGACCAACAATGCACAATGAGATCACCGTCTCCGTGATATTTGTAGCAGACTCATCAAACTCGCAGGGACGGTAGCCCAGGATACTTGCTACGATCTGTGAAAGTTTCAGGACGATCAGTCCAAGGGTTGATCTTACAGAATTTTTGGAATTCATTAAAACACGATTATATGTAATATAGCGTATTACTGTACGCGGTTCGATGTATAACACGATATAATGGTGTGAACGGGTTCAAACCTTGGTAACACATAGTCTATAGGTTCCTTCACGGGGTAGCAATAGCTAGGGGTGATCGGGTGATGGTGGTTTTTTCGTCAAAAAAACGAGAGGTACCCCCCATTGAGAACTTGTTTCATTTGCCGGATGAATCCCGCGGTAGACCAACAATGCACAATGAGATCACCGTCTCCGTGATATTCGAAGCAGACTCATCAAACTCGCAGGGACGGTAGCCCAGGATACTTGCTACGACCTGTGAAAGTTTCAGGACGATCGGTCGAAGGGTTGATTTTATATATTTTTTATACAAGTATTGGGTAAAAAAAAGATAATACAACAAAACATGTTAAATAAAACACAATTTTACATAGGTACAATTAAAAATCTAATAATATGACTACATAGACTCATCCGGCTAAGTATTATAGTCATTTTAAGTTCAAATTTGGACGAATTACTAATTAAAAAACCTAGAATATTCTTTTTAGTTATTTTGTTGTGATTGTACAATATTATTTGTGGGTACTTGAAGCTTCTAAAGTAAACTATTATATATCTGTGATAGTATCACGGTTTGTTGTTGATGTATAACGCGTTATAAGTACCTCCTAATGGATATTGTGATATGATTAATTTGGAATTTATTATAGGTGAATTATTTTTTTAATACCATAGATAAGTATATAATATGTCTTAAGCCTAGACTGATATACCGTCTCCGCTCAGAATCGTTTTTCTTATACAATGATATTATATCATTGAATTCAAATTTAATACCATCCATTATACAGTGACCCACTTGTAACCTACTGTACAGCAGAGCGACATCCACTTGCCCACCTTTTTAATTAATGAATATTCATGCGATCGACTTGAAACCTTCACTGTTTCATTGCAAATGTTCCTGGCTACCATCACTGCTAGTTTCGTGTAAAAATACTGAAAACCCTGTAGGCACCGAGCTGACGTATATAATACGCCGGGTGAGCGTGTATAATACGCCGGGTGAGCGTGTATAATACGCCGGGTGAGCGTATTATATACGCCGGGCGAGCGTGTATAATACGCCGGGTGAGCGTATATATACGCCGGGTGAGCGTGTGTAATACGCCGGGTGAGCGTATATAATACGCCGGGTGAGCGTATAATATACGCCGGGTGAGCGTTTTATATACGCCGGGTGAGCGTTTTATATACGCCGGGTGAGCGTGTATAATACGCCGGGTGAGCGTGTATAATACGCCGGGTGAGCGTGTATAATACGAACCTTTGGTATATAAAAGGTAGGCAGATGGTACGTTCGACATTCGAACCTTTTATATATAAAAGGTAGGCAGGTGTTACATACTTGTTATACTATCTTTCTTATGTTATTACTCACCATAGATTTTAACAATTTGAAAAAAATACTTTATAATATGTCTGGTAAATACATATAGGTCTGCACGTCCAGGACTTATAACTGAAAAAATGAAATTTTCTTATTTGCAACCCAGCGGTAAATCTCATACTTAGCTGCCGGACGGCCGTATTAGACACTTGAGAATTTTTTCAATGCAAAGCCCAGATAGCTGAGGCCCCCCCGAATGCAACCATAACACTTGCAAAATATTTAAAAATAACATAAAAGATATATATTTACTATACAGACTAATAACTTAGAAAGCAAACCAACAGACTTTTACTCGACCGACACTCAATTAAGGAGTTATATAAAAAAACATTATGTTTTTTTAATATTTTTATTATTTATTATTATATTAATTTTTTTCTTTGCATATATAAAATTATTATATTATTATTATTATATTACAATATATAAATAGTTATTTAGATGTCAAAATACAAAAGAAATACATAAATATGTATTATTTATATATATTTTAAATAAATATAAGAAAACAAAAGAAATGTCCATTTTAGATAAAAAAGATAAATGAAGAAAAAAAAAAAAAACTAAATAGGTATTTATTATATACATATAGTAGTCTACAACAGCATGCTGAAAAAGTTCAATTAATGTTTAAGCTTCTCGTTGTTCAACATTCATTGTTTCATTTGTTAAGGTGATCCTGAAAAAAAACAATATCAATGTTAATAAATTCATTTTTTTTAATAAAGTTTCAATATATTACCATTTTCACACGATGGGCCGAAAGCAGACAAGGAACAGGAAATGCTGCACCACACATGTTGCAATCATAAGGGGTCTCTAGTGAATGCATTCTGTTATTGTGATACCTTAATTTCCGTTTCCCAGAAAAATGTTTATCACATTTTGGGCATTTAATTAAACAATCTTTATGTTTCAATTTAACATGTGCATTTAAATTCCTCTTATCAGAGAAAACTTTGTCACACCCTTTGCATTCAAATTTTCTACTACCGGTATGCAGCATTTCGTGTTCACGTAGAATATCTTTCCTCTTGTAAAATTTTGGACAATATTTGCAGGCATATGTTCCTGGACGGTGAGTGGACATATGCCTCTGAAACCAGCAATTGAATTTAAAGTATAAATTACACTTGTTGCAGTGATATTTGAACGGCTGGTCTTCACTGCTCGAAGTGGATTTCATTGAGCCATCATCCTCACTGATGATTTCACCTTCATTAACATATTCATCTGATGTGTCTGTGTCTGTGTCTGTGTCCGATGAAGTTTTGTCTGGCTGGTCCACTGCCATAGTCTCTACTGTAATATAAGTAAAAACTATTGTCATAATTTAATTTTTAAAAAAAAAATGCTTATAATTAAATCATTGAAATTTTTATGTGGTTTGTACAATTGGACATTGTGTGAGCAATATAGGAATATAAGAATATAGTTGACGATAGGGCAGAAATTCACAAGATATAAGTAAAATGTATAAAAAAACATATACGTATTACCTTCTTTAGTTTCAGGAGGTGCAGTAACTTTGTTGACGGTTGTCTCTGTCTCTGGCGGGTCATTGTCCACTGCCATAGTCTCTACTGTAATAGAAGTAAAAACTATTGTCATAATTTAATTTTTAAAAAAAAAATGCTTATAATTAAATCATTGAAATTTTTATGTGGTTTGTACAATTGGACATTGTGTGAGCAATATAGGAATATAAGAATATAGTTGACGATAGGGCAGAAATTCACAAGATATAAGTAAAATGTATAAAAAAACATATGTATTACCTTCTTTAGTTTCAGGAGGTGCAGTAACTTTGTTGACGGTTGTCTCTGTCTCTGGCGGGTCATTGTCCACTGCCATAGTCTCTACTGTAATAGAAGTAAAAACTATTGTCATAATTTAATTTTTTAAAAAAAAATGCTTATAGTTAAATTATTAAAATTGGTATGTACGATTGGGCATTGTGTGAGCAACTGACTGAGGATTCCATGGTATTTAAAACAATGTTATAAGAAAGTTAAAATGTTAATTGTTAATAAAAGCATGATATTGATACAAAAAAAAAAAAATAAAAATAAAAAAAATATGTAATAATACCTTTTTTATAGAAAATGCCTTGGCCTTTATTCTCACAGGAGACACAAGCACAATATCTATTGTTTTCACTAAAGAAGTGAAATCCATAATTTACAGTGATTTCATCACCAGGAAGTATACACTTGATCGCAGATATGTTGACGTACGATGGTTGGCCAATAGGAGAGAATATTGCGTTAGATTCACAGTCCTGATTTACATATGCTGCAGGACCAAGGTACATATGCTGTTTTCCTGATTTACTTCGATGAAATATTGAAAAGTCATTTTCACCATCTCTAATATCTTTGCTGTCAATATAAAACGATTGCCCTCCTAAATCAGTAATAGTTCGATTTTGTTTTATGAGCGCATTTGCAACCACCTTCGCCCCATAACCTTTTTCGTTTGGAAAACGATTGCATGGTTCATATCTGAAATTCAATATATTATCATAAACACATATCGCTCAAATATTTCAAAACAATTTATAACAAGAAATAGCATACCTAA
>NC_042493.1:49125105-49131893 GCF_005508785.2 Acyrthosiphon pisum
ACATAGCATTTTTGCCTATGGAACTTTCATAAAGGTTTTTCTGAAATTTCCAAATCCTTTCTTCAACACGCGTCAACTGCAGTTTATATTGTGGTGTATTTGTTTTGTGGGAACAAAAGCCTAATATTGGATCCACAAATTCTTTAGTATAAATGTCATCTGCCATGCACAAAACGATTGCCTGCAGGCTATCCTTTTTAAATGGCAGTTTGTCAATTTCATCATGGGTCTGTAATAAAAATGTAAATATTAGTAACAGTATCAGTAACTGTTGATAACACGGTTCAGAACACGGTTTAAGATAATATACAGGTTAGCCATCGTTATAATAGTTTGGACTCTGATAAGTGATGCCCTTACAGTTTACAATTATTCTAAAACCGATATGGATTTGTGCATGAGTATTTACTAGTTATGGAATCACTGTGTGTGTGTCTAAATGTATTACAAGGGTAAAAACATTTGTATTTTGGTTACTTATTGCCATCTATCGTATCACTCAAACAAAAATATGATGATATTCTATCTGAAAAAAAATTAATTTTTTACGATTTCTTGGTTATTTTGCTAAAGAATAGTGTATAAAAACGTTTTAATAAACAGGTCAGTGATTCATTTTTATTGTCACTTTCTCATCCATACTTTAATACTGCCTGGCTTAATTATTATTTTTAATGAGTAATGGTCGAACAGGTCACTCACGCGGGCCCGATGGAAATAAGCCCATGCTCCGTCTATGTGTATACTCTGTGTATACTCTGATTTATCGCGGAGATATTTGACTTTTGGCGGGTGGCGGAAAAGTTGGACATTTTCGATTTGAAGTGGCGATTTAATGGCGATTTATTCCCCTGTCCAAATTGTATTAATTCAACGAAATAAATTTATTTATTTCATAATTTTTTTTTAGATTCTGAGTGGAACGATGAATGTATTGATTTTACTATGATAAGTATTTTTTTTTTAATTTTTAATTTTTTTTTGTGTGTACACGATAAGTAGTCGAAATAATGCTTCGATTTTCAACTCTAGTATCTTGTTCGATTGGAAAGTTGGTGCATTGGGGAGGTCAAAATTTAAATTTCCCAGTAATTTTCAAAAGCGCCAAGAAAAACCAAAGAAAAATTAAGGAAAAACGGGAATTTTTACGCAAAATCGAATTTTTACAAAATTGAATTTGGTTTTAGGTGTAACTTTAAAAAAAATGACCGTAGATACATGAAATTTTGACTGAATGTTTATATTAGCATTTTCTATACACCATAACATTTTAAAAATATTTTGACTTATTTTGAGCTCTACGGACATTGTCAATTTTCATTTTTTTTTAGTTTTTTTTCTAAAAATATCAATAAAATTTTATTTTTTGATTAAAAAAAACTTGAACATTTAATAATAGGCTCCTAGTATATTGTAGCAAAAGCAGATGAAAAATATTAAAACCCTTAGTCACAGTTTTTTTTTATAAACATTTAAAGTTCAAAAATTGACATGGAAAAATCACGAAAATTAGTAAATTATTTTGAGTTAAGAATTCGTAAAAATTTTTCTTTTTGAATCAAAGATTTTAAAATGTAATACAAGATTCCTTATAAGATTATATACCTTTACCAAACAAAAAATATCTATAAGAAAGTCAAATTAAATTTTTATGATCGTTTGAAATTCAAATTTTTACAACATTGGATATTAACTCCATTTCTCATGTAGCGATTTTCTTATTTTGTTGTAATTCAAAAACGAATAACTGTACATACATGAAAATTTTACTGAATGATTTAATTAGCATTTCCTATACACCATACAATTTTGAAAATATTTGACTCTCTTTGAGCTGTTTACGGACATTTTTAGTTTTCAATTTTTTTAGTTTTTTTTTTGTATAAATATCAATAAAGTTTTATCTGTTGGGCCAAAAAGTGTAAAAAATTAATACAAAGCTCCTGATATATTGTTACAATATCAGTTGAAAAATATTAAAAATACATATGCACAATTTTTTTTTTATAAGCATTTAAAGATCGAATTTTGACAAAATTTATCAAATTTTAATTTGAATAATTATTTTGTAGTTAAAAATTTATAAAACGTTCAACTTTTTAAAACAAGTTGCCACGTAAGTAATTAATTCTGTTACCAAAAAATCTAAAAATTACATAAGCACAGTTTATTTTTATAGTCATTTTAAGTATACAAATTTGGACGAAATTACATATTAAAAACCTAGAATAACTATTTTAGTTATTTTGTTGTGATTGTATAATATTATTCTTGGGTATACTTGAAACTTCTAAAGTATACTATTATATATCTATAATCTATGATAGTATCACGATTTGTTGTTGATGTATAATGCGTTATAAGTACCTAATAGATATTATGATATGATTAATTTGGAATTTATTATAGGTAATTTTTTTTTAAATACTATAGACTATAATATAATATTATGTCTTATACCTAGATTGACCTACCGTCTCCGCTCAGCATCTTTTTTCTTATACAATGATATTATATCATTGCATTCAAATTTAATACCATCCGTTATACAGTGACCCACTTGTAACCTACTGTACAGCAAAGCGAAATCCAATATGATATAATCGTGTGAATGTGTGCTGGTGATTAAGGATTATCAAGTCATATACACTATACAGTATACTCGTGTTAAACGTCTCCATTGTCATTGGAAGTTCGAAGTTTTAAGACCTTAAATAATTTCAAATCATGGGAAAGACAGAGAAACTTAGAAAATATCGGCAATGTTGGGAATCAGAGAACTGGGCTAATGGTAATAAATTTGTTAAATTGTAATTTTGAATTTTAATGTACTGGTACCTATGTCTGTATGACTGTATAAGTAAATATTAATGTATAATGCTTTAGGATGGTTAAGAAAAGCTGATGCAGATGCAAATATAATTGGTGAAGCATTTTGTAAGAATCGTCGGTCATTCCTTAGAGCCCATTTGATGGATTTACAAAGACACGCGAGTACAAAAATGCACTGTGAAAAAACTTAATCCTCAACAGAACAATCAAACCGTCTTAAGTAATACAATTATAATTACCAATGAACAAAAAGAGTTAGACTTAAAGTTGTCCCTGTATGTTGCAACTCATACTTCTATCAAAAGTATAGATCATGTTGGAGAAATACTAAAGGTTATTGGGAAAAAAATAATTCACTTCTAAGCAATTTAAAGTTACATCGAACTAAATGCTCAACAATAATTAAAAATGTGATATCACTATCATTACTAGAAGAACTCATTCTGGATATAGGTACAACTCCATTTTCTTTAATTTTTGATGAATCAACCGATCTTTCTGTAATTAAGTATTTATGCTTATGTGTGAAATATTTCAGTACAAAAAATGTATGTGTCAAAAATGAATTTTTGAGTATAATCGAAGTTGATAAATGTAGGTACAGCTGAAGCTCTCAATAATCATGTCTGTAATTATCTCAAAGATATTGGTCTAGATATAAGTAACTTAGTAGACATTGGTACAGATGGAGCAAATAATTTATGTGGCAAACATCACTCCCTCTTTACACTGCTAAACAAAAAAGTCCTAACATATAAATTGTTAGATGCATCTGCCATTCCCTCAATAATGCATTGTCAAAGGCCACTGAACAATTCCCTAGTAATATAGATTTTCTTTGTAGAGAAATATATAACTGGTTTCATATAGCCCACTTAGACGATTTGAGTATAAAGCCACGTTTGATCTCTTAAATTCATCCAATAAAAAGTTACACCAGTTTAAACAGTTATCCGGTACTAGATGATTGGCACGTGCATATGTGGTTAATTCTATACTAGAGAATTGGCTTGAACTAAAAACTCATTTCTCCACGATCATTAATAAAGAAAAATGTTATACGGCAAGAGTTATAAACGAAATGTTACAAGACAATATCAATTATCTTTTTTTTATTAATTACTAGTTGATCCCGTGCACTTCGTTTCCCGTTAAATGATCCAACTCCATATGACTCAAACTTTGATCAATTCGTTTTTAATATTCGGTGTATGGTGTTCAAAATCTATCTTAACTTTTCTGTTGCCTGGTAATGACGTAGTAAATAATAAAATAATAACTGTTTTACGTGAGTTTTTTTATGTAAGTTGATCATCTCCGGTTTTCCTCTTTTTGAGCATATATATCGTGATATTATATGTTTAATAATAAATTGTTGATTAATATTATTATTATAGAAAGATTGGTGATTTATTTTTTCTAAAAAAATGAATTGTTACTGTTATTTTGTTGCTATGGCAATTATAAATTATAATTTGACCTTTAATTGGCCACTCTTTATTTTTCTTTTATAAACCAATGAATTTACACTTCTGACTCCCTGGTGATCGTTAAAAAATACCTAGGCCATTTTTGACTTCAGACTGATACTTATGAGCTCAAACTGAATATCTATGTTGAATTTCAAGAAAATCTGAGTAGTAGTTTTCAAGAAACTGCGTTATTTGAGAAATGGCCACTTTTTTTTATTATATAGATTAGACCTATACTAAACGAATTCAACCACTTAAACTTAACTTTTCAAAAAAATGTTGTCGACATTAGTAAATCATATGATGATATAACAAGCTTGTTCATTTTTTTAGCTAAAAAAAATAATGAACGATTCCATTGTGACGCTTGGCTATGATAGTGTTATTGAAAATATAGATAATGATTCAGCCTATAATTGTTTCAAACATTGTGATTTTGGCATAGGATACAATGAAAGTCTCTCTAACATAGTTATATCACAAGAAAATAAAAATAATATTCAGAGTAGGGCATTTGTGTTTATAAAACAACTGTTATACGAAATTAAAAAAAGACTACCTGAATCATTTAATAATCTGAATCATTTTAGAAAATTGAAATTATTTTCTCATTTACAATGTCTAAATCAATTACATCCAAGCTTTATTGAGTTACCTTATATTAATATATTCCTTAAACCTACTGAACTTGAGTTGCTATCTATTCAGTGGGATAAATAAGTAACTGTGAATTAGACATCATGTTTAAAAGATTTAACTCGTTCATTTTGTATCCTAAACCTAAACTTGAATCAAACAATAGTCATAATGATAGTAATACTGAACTTGATGATGATTTAATTAATTTGTTTAATGAAGTTTGTTTGCCTGATTTTTATGATGAAGACTGTTATTGTTAATTTTAAGGTATCATGTAATCAAATAGTGCTGTACCTCTATGAAAGTTTTTTATTTATAATTGTTGTATTATGAAATGTCACTCTTTTATTAATATTTTGAGTATTATATATTATGTTTAATTAGGTATTCTAAGGAAAGATAAAAGTTATAATATTATTTATACATTTATTAAACGATAAACATTGTTATTTAAATATTTAAAAATTGATACTCATATTGTTTTAAACTAGTCTAAACCATTTGTAAACAATAAGACTGTTGTTGTTAATTTTAAGGTACCATGTAATTAAATAGTGCTTCACCTCTATGAGAGTTTTTTATTTATATTTATTTTATTATAAAATGTTACTCTTTTACTACTATTTTTACTATTAATATATTATGTTTATTTATTCTGAGGAAAGATACAGAAAGTTATAATATTATTTATACATTTAGTAAGCACTAAATATTGTTATTTAAACATTTAAATATTATGACAATATATAATATTTGATTTACCCAGGTACTATTGTGTATTTTGTGTTTACTTATTTATACAATTTAATATAATTACTGCACACTACTTTTTTTTTTTTTAACCGTAACTGGGCGGGAATTGTCGTTCGACATTACTTCCGCCCAGGTACATCGTTTATTTATAATTATAAACTTACAGCATTTTTGGTCTGCACAGGGACAGTACCCCTGTGCTAGGCCGCACAATTTATTTTACAATTTATGAGGGGCTCTATCTCCTCAAATTTTGCCTTCGGCATACATCAAAATAAAGCAAATTTAGGCAAATTTATAATTTCTTCATCGTCTCCTTGTTTCACGAGCCGGCCATAGCCCGCCGCTCTGGAATTCCCGTTCTGATTGCCCTCTTCCAGAGCCGACCGGAGTCCGCCGCTCTTGAAACTCGTGCCTGACCGTGTTCACGAGCCGATCTTATTCCGCCGCTCTCGAGTGCTCGTGCGTCCTTTGACTCACTGCGCACCACCTGGTGCCTGCTGCCTTGTCCGTTCCTCCCGTTCCCTGGTGATCATGATCCTCCCGATCAGCGACGAAACCCTCTGCCAATCCGACTTGGACCTCAGCATGGTGCTCATGAGGTTCTCCGGCAGGAGCTGGTCGACGTCCAGGTAGACGCAGGCTTCGGCGCGCCAATGGTGGAAGGCGTCGCATTGAAAAACTAAAAGTTTGTTCCACTAACTGACAGATTATGTACCTACAGAAGAACAAATTTATTCATTCATATTTTCAACCACAGTTATAATTTTATATTTATGATAAATAATGAACAAATTGTTGTTGATTTTGATATTTTATAGTTGAGTGTAATATTTTTTTTTTTTTTGGCGTTTTGTGACGTTTTTTTTGTTAATAATTTTGGCGGTAAATGGCGTTTTTTATATCTTGATTTGGCGATAGTTAATTTTACAAATCTGGCAAAACTGGTTCAGGTTAAGAGTGCCCAGTCGCTCGAACGAAAACTAGTACTGTTCCCGCATGCACGGGGAGCGCTGTGTTGCGCCTTGTGTATATTCACGGCGGCGGTCGTACAATGCCGACCAATCACAGAGCGTCTGATGTCGCCCGAGG
>NC_042493.1:49131993-49132224 GCF_005508785.2 Acyrthosiphon pisum
GATCTGAAGGCTGTCGGCAGCTCAGTATGCATGCGCTAGGTCTATGACCCATCTCACGATGCTAAATTATGAAAGTAAGAATGAAAATGGTGGTGATCGATGTTCAGTTGATTCTTCAGATCTAAAACTAACCAAACTCCAATAATTTCAATGGAGGATGATGAAATTTCTGATCAAGAATCTGTAAGCAGTGTTTGGATAGATAACTAATAATTTATCTATAAAGATAAA
>NC_042493.1:49132274-49155495 GCF_005508785.2 Acyrthosiphon pisum
AAACTGGGTGATTTGCAATTAGCGAAACTGGATTTAGCAATTATTTGCAATTATTTGGTGGTATTTTGAAATCATTCGGACAAAGTGGGGGGGCCAACTTCATGTACATGTTACAAGTGGGTTACTGTATAATGGATAGTATTAAATTTGAATTCAATGATATAATATCACTGGATAAGAAAAACGATTCTGAGTGGAGACGGTTTGTCAGTTTGTCAGTTTAGACATACCTATTATAGGTATACTTATCTATAGTATTAAAAAAAAATTGACCTATAATAGGTATTAATAATAAATTCCAAATTAATCATATCACAATATCAATCGGGTAACGCGTTATACATCAACAAAAAACCGTGGTACTATCATAGATATATAATAGTATACTTTAGAAGTTTCAAGTACCCACAAATAATATTATACAATCAAAACAAAATAACTAAAATAGATATTCCAGGTTTTTTAATATGTACTTTTGTTCAAATTTGAACTTAAAATGACTATAAAAATAAACTGTGCTTATGTATTTTTTAGAATTTTTGGTAACAGAATTAAATATTTACGTGGAATCTTGTTTAAAATTTTCAATCCTTAGACATAAAAGTTGAACATTTTATAAATTTTTAACTACAAATTAATTTTAAATTTGATAAATGTTGTCAAAATTTCAACTTCAAATGCTAATAAAAGATAATTGTGCCTATGTATTTTTAATATTTTTCAACTGCTATTGTAACAATGTATCTGGAGCCTTGTATTAATTTTTTACACTTTTTGGCCCAATAGATAAAACTTTATTGATATTTATAGAAAAAAAAATTAAAAAAATTGAAAAATGACAATGTCCGTAAACAGCTCAAAAAAAGTCAAGTTATTTTCAAAATTTTATCGTATATAGAAAATGCTAATTTAAACAATCAGTGAAATTTTCAAGTTTCTATAGTCACTCGTTTTTTAATTACAACAAAATAAGAAAATCGTTACGTAAAAAGTCGAGTGAATATCAAATGTTGTAAAAATATGAATATCAAACGCACATAAAAATTTAATTTGAGTTTCTTATAGACATTTTTTTTTTTGATAAAAGTAGATTATCCTTTAAGGAATCTTGTATTACATTTTAAAATCTTAGTTCTAAAAAGAAAAATTTTTACGAATTATTAACTCAAAATAATTTGCTAATTTTCGTGATTTTTACATATTTTGTCAATTTTTGAACTTTAAAGTTAATAAAAAAAAACTGTGACTAAGGATTTTTATTATTTTTCAAATCTCATTGTAACAATATAGTAGGAGCCTTGTATTAAATTGTCAAGGATTTTTACTCGACAAATAAAGTTTTATTGACATTTATAAAAAAAAAAACTAATTAAATTGGAAACTGAAATTGTCCGTAAACAGCTCAAAACAAATTAAAATATTTTGAAAATTTTATCATATATAGAAAATAGAAATTTAAACAACCAGTGAAAATTTCATGTATCTACAGTCTTTCGTTTTAAAGTTACACCAAAAACCAAAATCAATTTTCTCGAAAACAGATTTTGCGTAAAAATTCCCGGTTTTCCTTAATTTTTCTTTTGTTTTTCACGGCGCTTTTGAAAACTATTGGAAAAATTTTACTTTTGACCCCCCCAAGGCCCAAAGTACCAACTAGATTCAATTTTTTATCAGAAAAGGTACTGTTGAAGAAAATCCAAGCACTTTTACTGTCCTAAAAGATGATGACAGACACGAAAAAAATAAAAATAGAAAATAAAAAAAAAAACACACATCATTGTAAAATCAATACATTCATCGTTCCACTCAGAATCTAAAATTGTGTCTGGAATATTAGTTTATTATTACGAGAGCGTAAATGTCAACGTTCGAGTTTTGATAAATTGAATTTTTTTGTGTATACACGACGAGTAGTCGAAAAAATATTTAAATTTTAAATTTTGAGTGTGTTTTCAAAATAATCGTAAATACAAAAAAAGGAAAAGCTGGAATTTTTACATAAATCCAGTTAATGTCAAAATCGATTTTAATTTTTGGTGCAACTCGAAAACGGATTACCGTGGATACTTAAAATAATTTACCACATTTTTGGGATAGTATTTATTATACATAGTATAATAAAATATACGATATTCATTATTTTGTACTTTGGGGGTCAAAAGAAAAAATGTTTAATAGTTTTTAAACACGTCGGGAAAACAAAAAAAAAATTAAGGAAAAAACGGAATTTTTACGAGAAGTCAATTTTTATTAATTTTTTATTGGTGTAACAGAAAAAATAATGACCGTAAATACATGAAAATTTCACAAAATGTTTATATAAACAATTTCTATCCTCAATACAATTTTCAATATGTTTTGGCATTTTTTGAGTTATTTATAGACATAATTTATTTTTTATTTTTGCCGATAAAAATTATTTCGTTCGGTCAAAAAACTTGAAAATGTAATACAATGTTCTTCATAACTTGTCTGTCAAAATTAAAAAAAAAGTTGGGCGTATGTCTAATAGTTTTTTATAAGCGTCTAAAGTTAAAATGTTGAAAAATACGTAAAAATCATGAATACGCAGTTTTTATTAATTAGGAATTTATAAAAAATGTTCTATTTAAATCTAAGATTTGGAAGTTCAACACAAGATTTTCTATATGTTTTTCTACCTTTCTAAAAAAGAAAAAAATTGTTGGAAACTTAAACAAATTTTTTATGAGCGTTTGAAATTAGACGTTGGATATTCACCAGTTTTCTCCGGGAACAATTTTCTTATTTTAATGTAAATAAAAAAAAAAATTACCATAAATATTTGAAAATGTCACCAAATGTTCAGATTCCTAATTCCTATACACCAAAAAATTTTAAAATATTTTTATAATTTTTGAGCTAATTATAGACCTAAGAAATGTTTGGTTTTTTCAAATTTTTTTTTTTTAAATATCGATAAAAAAAATGTTGGCAAATGCTTGAAAATGTAAAACAATTTTCTTTATAAGTTGTTTAAATAATAGAACAAAAATAATAAAAATACATTGGGTCAATTTTTTTTTAAAAGCATTTAAACTTCAAATTTTGACCGTAATTCATCATCGAACATTTGAAAATTGTTTTGTATGTAGTTAAAAATTTATAAAATATTCAGTTTTTATAACTAAGAATTGAAAATGTAAAAAAAAGGTTTTAGGTAAGTAGTATATAGTGTAACCAAAAAATCAAAAAGATATATTATAATTATAATATTTTATAAACATTTTAAGTCAAAATTTGGTCATCAGAATAACGAATTTTTGCATATTGTTTTGTGGTTTAAAATTCATAAAAAAATTAATATTTATATTGAAGGTTTGAAAATTCAACACTAGATTCTAAATAAGTTTTTCTTACGACTACCGTAAAAAAATTCGATAAGAAAACTATTAAAAAAATGTATAAGAGTTTAAAGTTTAAAGTTAAAATCCATACAAAATCAAGAAAAATATACAAACTAATTTGTATTGAAAAGTGTATAACATTTTGAGAATTTATACCTAAGGTTTAAAAATTTAATACAAGATTCCTCATAAGCTATTATGTAAGTGGTAGTTAAAAAATAATTGAAGTGTATGGCTAATAGTTTTTTTTATCAGCATTTAAAGTTGAAATTTTGAATAAATACGTAAAAATCACGAAATTTTTTAGTTATTTTAAATTAGTAAATTCATGAAAAATGTTCTATTTAAATCTAAGATTTTAAAATTCAACACAAGATTTTCTATAAATTTTTCTCTTTCAAATAAAAAAATTACCGGAAAGTCCAACAAATTTTTTATGAGCGTTTGAAATCGTTAATAAATGGTGATATAAATATAATATAAAATATCTATCCTAGGCTGACAGACCGTCTCCGCTCAGAATCGTTTTTCGTATACAATGATATATCATTGAATACTAATTTAACACAGTGTTGCCAGAAGTTATAACTCTGAAATAGCTATATGTTCACTTCAAAATAGCTAGTAATAGCTAGATATAAAATATATTGTATAAAATGTATAATAACCACATATTCATATTTACTGCTCAACTTGCTGGTTATCAATTATCATTAATTATCACTTAATACTTTTCAGTTATCAGTATACCACAAATTTATCACTCATAGGCCATAGCACAGTTTGACAGTAAATAGTTAAATAAAATATTCACGGTTTTAGAAATTACCAATTAGAAAAATATAGTCATGGAAATAATATCATAGTAAATAGAAATAAGTGTTTCAAAATAAATGTATTTATTATGTATATTATACTCTTTCATATTAAATTTCTTAAAATAAAACAAACAAGCTGAAACAACGCAACTGCGAAACAAAATAATATAGGTAATTCATTAGAATTAATGTAACTTTATCATATCACATAATATAAGAAATTAGTTAATAGTATATTTATGAATATTAAAATAAGCAATGACTACAGAAGAATATTAATATATTATACTCTTTCATATTAAATTAAACAAAATAATATAGGTAATTCATTAGAATTAATGTAACTTTATCATATCACATAATATAAGAAATTAGTTAATAGTATATTTATGAATATTAAAATAAGCAATGACTACAGAAGAATATTAATATATTATACTCTTTCATATTAAATTAAACAAAATAATATAGGTAATTCATTAGAATTAATATATAAAAAAAAAACAAAATTATCACTTTTAGTAAATACTATATTATACAAATTGAAAGTGTTTCAAATATACTTTTTAAATAGTAACTTAAATTAAAACCAACTTGGGTCATCTATATCTATATCGTTATCATCAGAGATGTGAATAGTTGAAATAATTTCATCATATGAGTCGGTTTGTGAAGTTGGTACTTCCGTAGAACTACTAGCTTGTATTGGATTAGAAGTTGTTGGTGTATTTTGTTTTAGGTACATTTCTTGTTTACCAATCAGTTTTAATACGGCATAAGGTAATTCATAATCTGAACAACATTTTTTGTGTCTCCGTAATCCGGCTCTTATTGTAAGAAGTGAATCTAGTAGCCTTGTACCTATCCTGTTACGGATCTTTGTCTTTACTAAGTTCATTTGACTAAAAAGTCGCTCCACTTCGGCATTAGACCAAGGCAACACTAGCAATCTTGTAACAAATTCACTAAGCTCCGAAAATGGATTTGATCCAGACGCATCACGATAATTTGAGACTTCGCTCCAAAACTTTTGAGTGTTAGTGTTTTCTATCCATTTTACATTTAAAATATTGTTCCACTGAACTTCAATTTTACCAATTTGATCATTTTCTAATTGCATTAGGTTGGTTAATGGTGTGATTGAATCTTTTATTATGCTTAAGGTATTTTTTATTGAAAGAACTGAAATATTTTGAAGAATCTCAATGTTATGGGGAAGTCTTTGCTGTAGCTGTTTAAAAAGTAGTATTAAAAACTTTTTACATCTGTTTCTTAGTTGCATTTCTGAATTCGAATCCATTTTCATCTCTATAATTTTATTTTCAAACATATATCCCATGTATGGTTTAGGACATACAAAACTATCAATGTTTTTACATAACAATAAATTTTCTCTACACGTTGGATTTACTAACTTTTTTCCAACAGACTTTACTAAACTAGTCAAATCTGAGAGCAATTTTGTCGAATCAGCTGAATTTGATTCAAACGATTTGTTTACCAACTGTACCTCATATAAAATAGGTTTTAAAAAATGTAAGTAGGCCAAATTTGTATCATCATTATATATATTATACAGAACTTCAGCGGTGTAGCAATGCTCTTTAAATCTAACTATACTAAATAATGTTTTCAATTCCAGCCATTGATCCAAAATTCTACTTATGGCGGATTCTACTGACAACCATCTAGTACCACAAGACTTAACAATCTTGAGAGGATCATGGCCATCGTTTATTGTCTTATACAAAGTTTTATACTCATTTTGTCTTAATGACGAATGAGAAAACCAATTATAAGTTTCTTTTATTAGAAAATCAATATGTCTGGGAAATGATTCAGCTGCAGCTGCTGACACAGCTAACTGAAGAGAGTGACAAACACATGGTACTAATATAAGTGAAGGAACATCATCTATTAACTTCTTATATACCCCATTATTCACTCCAACCATCACTGATGCATTATCTGTTCCAATGCCTACTAACTTGTTTAATGGCAGCCCTTTATTTATAAGTGTTTGTTTAATAGTATCTGTTATAGTTTGTGCATCACAAGCTTCTATTTCAACTAAACTTAAGTAAGTTGATACAACTTCACCAATTTCTCTGTGTAAAAACATAATAGTTATACCCAAAAATTTGTTCACACTTATGTCAGTTGATTCATCAATTAAAATGCTATAATAATTATCACCAATACTTTGTTTCAGATTTGACACAAAATGTGGGGCTAAAACCGAATTTATTATAGCAGTACATTTTGTTCTATGTAATGACAAATTTAAGGCTGCTTCACTGGTTTTAAACTGTTTTGCACAGAGTACTCCTAAGTGATCCACAGATAATATGGAACAATGAGCAGCAATAAATAAACTTAAACCCCCTGCAGCTGCATTTGAGGCTACTGAATCTTTAACGTATGTTGAAATCGACTTAGACGTCGATACCACTCCAACAGCGTTCAAATGTTTTTTTGATTTAGCATGCGCCAACAAATCAAACCGCTTAGCATTAATTTCGGTCTTACAATACTTACATCTGGCTTTAGACGAATTCGTATCAATTTCAAGTAGCCAATTTTTGAAGTCTCTGTCTTCTAGCCATTCTTTCCGAAACTTTTGTAAGTATTGTGGCTTACCCATAATTTAATAATAATAACAAAATTTATTTAATAATAATACACTTTTCACTGTTCACTGTTCACAGGAATTACTACAATTATATCAACTGAGATGATCTACAGATAATTATTAATTATAATATATTTGAATTTATGCGGGAAATGTTGGTATATTATCATATTACGCATATATTATCATATAAGGTTCTATACCTTATATTTTAAACGGTAATTTATATAAATAATAAATAAATTATTTTAAAATGTTAATAACATTCATTATCAGTGACTAGTGGGATATTCACATAATATATAATAAAAATAGTCGATTAGGTATACTTTATTTGGTCTCAATTGTTCCCCTTGAATACCGCTGATAAGACCTGTCTATCTTAGTCCGTGGTTAGGATAGATATTCTATGGACATATAAACATATTATAGACATAAAATATTAATTTATAACAAATATTTATAATTATAGCTATATTTTAGTAAATATTCCTTAAAGAATTGCTAGTTTTCTAGCTAACTGCTAGTTACTGAATTTAATAGCTAAGTGCCCACTGAAAATAGCTAGTTTTAGCTATAAAATAGCTAAAATGGCAACACTGGTGCTGACGGATCGAACAAAAGCGGGCGAGCGCGGACGAGGTTGTAGCGCGTAGTGGGTACAAAAAAGACTAGGCCGTGTAAGCCGCCCGACACTTCGAAGGGGCGAACCACGGACTACTACGCCGCGGAGGTGCCGAGCGGTGTTGCCAACGTTGGGAAGCGTGACCGGAGGGGTGAGAGCAATGTGGTGAGGCCGGTGGCCTACCACAATAATTACACTAAATTTTATCTAGATAAAGATAAAAATTAGTACATTTTTATCTAGATAAATATGAGATAATTTCATGTTTAATTTTGAAAATATTCAGGATACCTAATTGAGTCTACAGGTAAAAAAAAAATTCATAATTTAAAATTGTTTAAAGCATAGGACAGAGGTTGTACAGATCGGTTAAGCGATAACTGAAATACCGGGAATTCTAATAGGGTTTTATAAATATTAAATTGTTATAAATTACATTTATGATAATATTATTATGCTTGTGAGTCCAATATCCATGAATGTTGTTTTATTTTTGTCGGCTTAAAACAATAATTTTTTTTCATACTTTGTACACAATTCTATGAAACGGGTACCTATCAGCTAATGAGAGCATTCGTTGTTGGCCGGCGAGTAGCAGGGATAGATGTTTTTGCTTTTGCTGTTATTAGTTGTTCTTACAATCTTACCTACTACATGCCCATTACATATTTCTATTTTTGGGTTTTCTCATTGTTTACGATGTAAAACTCCAGACTAACAATGAATATTAATAAATATTAAAATCATGGTATTGTAATGCATATTACTAAATACTAAACGTGTTTTCTATGTAATAGATGATAAATAGAAAAATGAAAAAATAAAATAATAAAAATATTTTAAATTTTCAAATTTTTATTTAGTTCATTTAAATAAATTATCTAGATAAGAACTCATAGATAACTAGAATTTTATCTAGATGAAGATAAAGATAACTGAGTAGAAATTTATCTAGATAAGATAAAAGATAAATTTATCTAGATATTTCCCAACACTGTCTGTAAGTTTTTTCAAAAATTATAATAAGGTTATTTTTGTATTAGTGCAATACATTTAAAATAAATAATCCATTATTTTTCCAGAGCCATTTAGAAGAACATGGCCCATTTAAAAGTTTTACTAAATTAGTAGAAAATAATGCACATATAGCAGTGTTTTTAAACTATGTGTTATCAAATAGTGATCCCTCAGCTTTAGTATGTATACTAAAAATCTTTAAACCACTTCTAGGAAAAAATTTAATTATTAGAATTTTATGTTTACAGTTATTCTATTTAGTTACTAATTTATTTAAAGAAGGCAATGCCAAAGAAATGAAAAAATGGGCATATGAAATCCATTCCAGTTTTCTAGTGCCTTGTGCTGTACGTTTATAATATTTTAACTTATGTTTGTACTAAAAATAAGTTTAATTGAATTATTTCTTAAATATAGCCATTGAGACTGACTAATATTGAAGAGAATCTTGTTGGTGAAATTGATGACATTTTACAAAAATATTCGGATCGTGAAGAAATTTTACGTAAAGTAAGTTAAATAAAATTTGAATACAATAAATATTCATTTTTTTTACATCAAATCATTATTTCAGGTGTTTTGGAAAGCTCGAACCAAAGCAAAAGAAGAGTTAAATGAACAGCTGAGTGATTTTCGTCATAGACGAACGGCTGGTTTGGGCACACTGTTTGGCCCTCCTGATTTCCAACTTGATGATAGTATCAATGATAAAGTAAAAGAATTAGAAATAATTGAAATGATTCTTGTTCCTAATATGGAACCATTTATGTAAGTATTTATCATAATATTACATTTGTGTCCTTGTTTTAATGTTGATGTTATTTTTTAGAGAGGATATGGACAAAGAAATTGTAGATGATAGAAGATTTACAATTGCAGCTGCACTGGCTACAGTTATGAGTAAAATATTTGGGCTTCGGGGAACTCAATTTAATTCTCTTTTAGATCGTTGTCCTACATTTGTTTCGAAAGAAAAATCTCTGAAAGCTAAACTTATTGGAAAATGTCGAAAAGTAACTACATTCTATTTAATTTTTGAAACATTATTATAAAAAGAATTAAATTATATTTACAGTTTACTAACAAAGGGCATCATTTTGTCGCTCATCAGTAGAGGTCGGATTTATATTCTCTTAAAATCCTTAAAATATGATGTTTTTATGTCACATAAAATAGGCAATATATTCTCTTAATATTCTTTTAAAATACCGGATATATGATGTATTATGTGTTTAAATATGTCAAATATTCTTTTAATATTAAAAAAAAAAAATTCAGTTTAAATTTATTTTTTATTAATTTGGTTTTAAATATATTTAATTTAATTAATTTTACAATAACAATTGATAACTATATATTGTTCCATATGTTCCGGTGTCATTTTAGTACGCCGGTTTGTAAGAATGTTCTTGTATATGCTGAAGGATCGTTCGACATCAACTGATGTCACTGGAGAATATTGCAAGTCGGCTACCATAGTCGGTGAATAATTTTCCGGAAGTTGTACTGTGTTATTTCCACAAAGAACTTGTCCAATATTTTTCAAAAATTTGTAGCCTTTGTTTTTTTTATTGAAGTTGCAATATTTTTGTCTTTACTACTTCTCCTTTTTCTCCTGGTATCTGCTCAAGTTGTGTAAAAGTGTTTTCGATAATATTTATCATATCAACTAAGGCAGTATTTGATTTTTCCAAACTTTTGATAGTTGTAACAATTTGAAGAAAATTAGTTTTAATAAAAATCAAATCATTTTTTACAGACTGTAAGTGTAACATGTTTTTGCATTTTTCAATACTGACTGACGAATTTTCTTCACTTAATTTGTCTATAACATTTTTCAAACCCTCAAAATGATCGCAATTAAATACAGCGGCTTCCAGCCAAGTTCCCCACCTAGTTAATACGGGTTCTGGAGGTAATGACACATTGGGCAATATTTCTTTGTACACCTGGACATGATATGGCGCTTTTAAAAATACTTTTTTTAGATTACTGATTAATTTGTTCACATTTGGAAACATTTCTCCGACCTTCTCTGCAACCCTGTTCATCATGTGAGCTACACACGTAACGTGAATTAAATTTGGGTAGAAAACTTTTAGTGTATCACCGGTTTTTGTCATGTATGGAGCTGCATCCGAGAACATTAACAACACTTTTTCGTCATTTCCACCCAACGGCCATAATAATTTTAGTCCATCATTGATAAACCGAGCAATAGTGGAATGATTAGTTTTTTCCAAAACTTTGCATGTCAGGAGAAATGGGCGAGTCGGAGTATTTGATTTTAATATTCCCACCAGTAAATTTGCAACATAACGACCGTTTGTATCTGTAGTTTCATCTACAGCAATCCAAATATTATTTTCACCAATTTCATTTTTAATTTTTGTTAAAGTACCTATTATAGTAGCACGGTTCGAGATAATTTTTACGTAACGCACTTTCATCTGGTATATGTTTGCCAGTGTATTTCTCTAAAAATGTACGAAATTGAGGAACTTGCATTTTATACCAAGGTATATTAGCTGCTACTAAGGCTAGACACAAATCTTTGTTAAAATCATTTAAGTTGTTTTCATTGGGAGTAGCTTCTGATAAAAATAATTGTTTTGATGAAGTATTTAATTTACGTTTTAAACCATTTATGTGGACATTAGTATGTACATGTTGTGTTACCTGTGATTTTTTGGTGCAAGGAATATTTTTGTCACAAACTTGACAAAAAATTGTTGCACCGTCTGTCGTGAAAATTGTTTGTTGGTTATTGTACGACGAAATCCATTGAGCAAATAAACTTTTCGAACTGCTTGAAGTTTTCAGCATATTTGTATGTTATAAACAGTTATAGTAATATGAGACGAGTGGAAAGAAAATATTATGTATGCAATAATATATCGCACTCAGATATCAACACTCGACGCGACGCGATGGACGACTAGTAGACGACGAGAATAGTCGTGACAGCACTGACAGCTAACGAAATAACCGATGTGCTATCGCAATCGATAAGGAATACCTGGAGATTAATTTTTATTAAAACCCAGAAATAAATCATTTAGTGAACATTGTATTTATCAAAGTACTGATATACGTGAAATATGTTCATTATATGCCGATGTTAGAAAAATATTCTCAAATATTCTGTAACGTGTAAAATATTCTTAAATATTATACACAATATTATCTAAAATATTCCCTAAAATATGCTTTTTTATGCAAAATAAATTTTTTCCTGTGAATTCTGTGTTTCATGGTTCGTAAAGATTTCTCACTCCCATTTAACTGCATAGACTAGAAACAAATATGTAAAATCATAAAAATCCGACCTCTACTCATCAGTATTTCACTGTGACTTATTGCAATCATTGCCAGTTAATTATTTGGGGAATTGGACCATAAGGTTATCAATGCACTAGTATGTTAATACAATCAAATTAATTATTAAAAAGCATTAAAATAAATAAATATATTTTATTTTTAGATTGTATTTTAAATATTCATCGTGTTTGTGTGAAAGTTTTGGATGAAAACTGTCCTGGTCCAATAGTGAAAAAAGATAAAGCCAATGATCGCATTAGTAAATTTATGGATAAAATTCGACCTGAACGTGAAACTCGAAGAAAACCTGGTTTGAACTTTGTTCAAAGTAATAAGTTTGTTTGGTAAATTTAACATATTAACTAATTTTTTTGTTATATCTGTTAAGTTGAAAAAAAATATTTACTAATTTATGTGTTATTCATTATTATGTTTTATTTGAAGTGATGAATTAGATTTACCAATCATTGATTATCACAAAAACTTGACAATAGGAAACATTGGGCGGTGATAAAAAATAATTAATGGCATATAAACATTAGATGATTTGCAAAGATACAACAATTCAGTAAAACGCATTATTAAATATATTTTGGCAAAATATTATGTTTTTGTTTTTCATGCCTATTTCCATTACCATTGGTTAAATATTTTTTGTTGCACATATCACTAGAATATCTGAAGGCTATATCTGCCTTTAAATGTATGTAAATATGTGATTTCTTTTTGAATTTTATTTTCTTTCTTCTACACTTTTCTTCAATAATACAACTGTAACGCATTTCGTATGAATGCCTGCACAAAATATGGCACTTTAGATTTGATAAATCCCTATATGATGTGCCACAGAATTCGCACGAAAATGGTTTTTCACCAGTGTGAATTATTTCATGTCCCGTTAAGTAAACAAAATATGGCTCTTTAGATTTGATAAATCTCTATAGGATGTGCCACAGAATTCGCACGAAAATTGTTTTTCACCAGTGTGAATTATTTTATGTCCCGTTAAGTAAACAAAATATGGCTCTTTAGATTTGATAAATCTCTATAGGATGTGCCACAGAATTCGCACGAAAATGGTTTTTCACCAGTGTGAATTATTTTATGTCCCGTTAAGTAAACAAAATATGGCTCTTTAGATTTGATAAATCTCTATAGGATGTGCCACAGAATTCGCACGAAAATGGTTTTTCACCAGTGTGAATTATTTTATGTCCCGTTAAGTAAACAAAATATGGCTCTTTAGATTTGATAAATCTCTATAGGATGTGTCACAGAATTCGCACGAAAATGGTTTTTCACCAGTGTGAATTATTTTATGTCTCGTTAAGTAAACAAAATATGGCTCTTTAGATTTGATAAATCCCTATAGGATGTGCCACAGAATTCGCACGAAAATTGTTTTTCACCAGTGTGAATTATTTTATGTCCCGTTAAGTAAACAAAATATGGCTCTTTAGATTTGATAAATCTCTATAGGATGTGCCACAGAATTCGCACGAAAATGGTTTTTCACCAGTGTGAATTATTTTATGTCCCGTTAAGTAAACAAAATATGGCTCTTTAGATTTGATAAATCTCTATAGGATGTGCCACAGAATTCGCACGAAAATGGTTTTTCACCAGTGTGAATTATTTTATGTCCCGTTAAGTAAACAAAATATGGCTCTTTAGATTTGATAAATCTCTATAGGATGTGTCACAGAATTCGCACGAAAATGGTTTTTCACCAGTGTGAATTATTTTATGTCCCGTTAAGTAAACAAAATATGGCTCTTTAGATTTGATAAATCCCTATAGGATGTGCCACAGAATTCGCACGAAAATGGTTTTTCACCAGTGTGAATTATTTTATGTCCCGTTAAGTAAACAAAATATGGCTCTTTAGATTTGATAAATCTCTATAGGATGTGCCACAGAATTCGCACGAAAATGGTTTTTCACCAGTGTGAATTATTTTATGTCCCGTTAAGTAAACAAAATATGGCTCTTTAGATTTGATAAATCCCTATAGGAAGTGCCACAGAATTCGCACGAAAATGGTTTTTCACCAGTGTGAATTATTTCATGTCCCGTTAAGTGATGCTTCATTTTAAAATGTTTAAAGTATATATTGCATTTGAACATTTTTATATCCAAGACCTAGAAAACAAAATTTGAAGAATGCAAATCGTCATACGTGTCGTGCGGGTCGTAGGAAAACAAGTGACTCTTACAATCCGGTTCACTGAACGGCCGGCCGACGGTTCGGGCGTAGGCGTTTGCGCATCGCTATTGTTATGAATGACCTTTTTTGTAGGCCGTTTGCGCATCACTATTGTTAAAAAAGGCATAGGGTGTTTTCCGATCGCTATTGTTACAAAAAACCTTTATATAGGCCGTTTGCGCATAGCTATTGTAAAAAAGGCATAGGGTGTTTTCCCTACCTATTGTTACAAATAACCTTTTTATAGGCCGATTGCGCATTGCAAATTACGTATACCAGGTTTTATTTACACTTACAAAAATAATTGTCAATATTCATAATTCATATTTAAAAAATTACAAAATTAATATTCACATTTACCAAAAAAAAAAAAAATATATAATATTATTTAATCATCTACTGACTAGATTTGTTATAAATTGCAAAAGTATTTACATATAAATATTATCTAAATATTTTTGAACCTGTACCCCATTATTTTTAAAAATTGTTGTCGATTTATTTCCCCATTTGTATACTTAAAATAATTTTCGTTTGCGAATCGTATATTTTTTACTTCTTTGGATCGTAAAGGGGTTGACTCTTCTTTCATTTTTATATCGGTTTCCACTTGAATTTCTTTTAAAACTTCAAGTACCTAAAATTAATATTCAATTAAAATAACGAATTAAGGTAAGTAAGCTAATAATTTGATCTTACCTTCCATATAGATGGATGTGCTGAATAAAATTGTTCGTTAAAATGCCTATGAAATGATTCTGGCCCATTTGTAGTTTTTGGCATACTCGAAGGTGCTTCGGCCCACATTTCAGGAGGAAACAAACAATCTTCGTCTATATAGTTTTTAAGGACATAGTCAGAAAATTCTAATGCATTTTCACTTGGGGAAATTTCAATCAGTTCGCAAAATGCTTCTGATACTTCTGTATAAGGTAAAAATGAAAGCCCAAACAATTTTTTCAACCATTTTCCAGTTTCCGATTCACTATTATTGTACTCATTTCTAAGAGTAGGAAAATCTTGATTTAATTTTCTATACCAAGATTGGCCAAGATGGAACTTACAACCTAGTATTTTGCATTCTGGAAAAACAAACTTAATTGCAATATGGGCGCTTATTTCAAAATCGGTTCTTATTAAATTAGGCTTGAACGACAAATTAAATGAACCACACAACTCCTTTAAAAAGTTCCACATCTTAGTATAACATTCCGTACTTTTTCCGCTTAATAAAAAGTATACTAACGGCAGATATATATTATTTTTATAAGCATGTATAGTATACATTTGATAAAAATATTTTGGACAGTAATTAAATGTACCATCAGCAAAGAGTGGAAGAGAAGTACACATACATTGTAAATTTGTTTTGCAAGTTATAGCAACAATCGAATTATCGTCGTGTACGAAAACAAATCTTTCCAGCTTGAATGTTAGAATTTCATTTTGTCTAATTGTTAGTTGTTGCACTGCGTCTTCAATGGACTTTGGAAGAACTGGTTGACTTTTCCTTCGTTGCCTATAGATGTGTCGTCTAAAATTAGATATATCACGCATATCCACAACTTCTGATACTGCAATTGCTCTCCGAATAAGTTTATTGGGTCTAATAGTTGGATCTTCAATTGCTTTCCTCTTAAGCACTACATCAATCTAAATGTTTTGAAAGTTAATTAGTGAATATAATATAGTAAAAAAAAAGTAGTATAGTATAATATATAATATAGGTATATATATATAATAAAATATAGTCTTTATTTATATATTCTTGCGATCTTTACGTTAATAAACGTAAAATATTAAAATTTAACTATAATTTTTTTATAAATTAAAATAGTGTTTCTGATATGTAGGTATATCATGCCAAAAAAAAAAAAAAAAAAATTATGACTTAAACTTACTTTCAACTTTTCAATATCACTGGATGAAAGAGGATTGTGTTTATGGGTGCCACGGGATTCTAAGAGTTCTGGCCTATCGTTGGTTTTCACTGAAGCAAGTGGGACCTAGTTGGAAACCGGATGACGCAATCGGACGACAGCACGGGAAAATGGTGACTGCGTAGAATCACACACATTTTTTTTGCACTTTGCTATGAATCGAACCGATGACTGTGTGAGTCGTAATCAACTGCGTGACCACTGCGCCACTCCGGCCCTACACTGAAGCATAGCACGTTTTTTTCGGACATTTCCATATGATATCACCTGTGTTTAGTTCGTTACATTTTGTATACATATATTCATGCACGATTATTGCTGGAGCACCTCTCTTCGATTGTATCACATGTAATGTAGTCATTTTATACTTATATATTTTAAAATATTGTTTTTATATTTAAATGACCGTTAATACGAACGACTGTTAATATTTAATGATAACGAACTGTGATGATAAGCTTCTCAAGCTTTTGTATCTACGTAACCTCGAAAAACCAACAGTTGTACATATTGTTGATTTTCGTATAAATCTACAACCGTGGTTCCTAGGCTTATAAATTATCATTTATCAGTTAGGTATATATATTATCTCACCAATATATCCGGTCATATCACTAATAGGTAGATAGGTATAGGTAGTAGGTACCTTTCTATTGTTAAAATTTGCGATGCGCAAACGACCTACCAAATTTCTTACCTGAGGTACTAATGATGCGCAAACGACAAACTCTGGACGGTTCCTGGCGCGGTTGTCGGGCGCCGGCGTCGTCCGTCGTCGATTGGCGGTTTGTTTGAGACGCACAGCGCAGCTTTCCGCGCAAAAGGCTATTTGAATTCAAACAGCCATTGCGCGGGACCGCGTCATACTCCCCCCCCCCCCCAACCGCCAACGAAGGTGGTGTTCCGGCCGTTGCCGGTGTTGGCAGCGGGTTGGCGGCCGTTCCTGGCGGCTAGGTAGTTGATGACCTCGGCGCCGGTATTGGTTTCTCCATTAGCGGCCGCGGTTGTGGTCGTAGTGGTGCCTTTGCTGTTGGCGGTGGTGGCGCCCGTCGGGGGTTGGCCGCTGGTCGTGCCATGGTGGCCGGTCGTGCCGTTGGCACCGGACGTGTCACCCTTCTGGGGTTGCGCGACCTGTGTGCCTCACCGTGGTTGTGGGTTAGCCGCTTGTCGCTCTCCGAAATACGGCAGTGCGGTCTTCCCACCCCCGCGTGTAGGTGGCCCACAGTACCGGGTCCCGCTGGAGCTCCGCCGTGGACATTTGGCGAACACGCGCCGCCGTGGTGGTGTTTGTGCCCTCCTCCAAGCTGGCCGCCCTCAGCAGCTGTTGGCTGCGCTCTAGTAGTTCTGCCGCTTGTTGGAGGGTGCTGGGTGTTGTCGAGGGTTGTTGTTGCTCCATATCGGGTGTGATGCTTTGCCGACTGAAATAAAGTACACTAAATGCTATTGTGGGTTTATTGTTTGGGGGCTCTGCGGTGGTCGCCCGTTTGAGGCAGGACACTAGAATTTTGCGTGCTGGCTGTTGGTCTGTGATGAACACACCTTTGCCTACGCGTTTGTGCAGCTTTACCGGTCCCCACCATTTCGGTGCGAAGCCGGCCTGAAATTTTTTGTGCGCGTTTGATAGGTGGTGTGCCTTGTATTTCACCGTGTCACCTGTCTTGTACTTCTTGTTCGTCGGGCCACCTGTTACAGGTAGTGCCGCACTACTAGTGCGGTTAGTACTTTGGTTTCGAGGTTCGTCCTATCCATATTTATTTGTTCGATCGGGTTGTCCGCTGTCCGCGACAATATTCAGTCCCCCAGCCTTTTGCCCTCTCTCCCGAGGACGAGTACCGATGGTGGATATCCTGTCCGGTCGTTGCGCCTATTCCTGATCGAAAAAAGTATGGGGGCTAATCTGGTGTCCCAGGTGTTGTGGTTGCCATTGACGAGTAGCGCGCGTAGACCTTTTTTTAATTCCTGGTTACGGCGTTCGACTGGGTTGGCCCTCGGGTGATATACCGGAGTTGTCCAGCCCTCGGCTCCCCACTGTTCGATCGCTTTACGCATATCGTTTGCTGCGAACTGTGGGCCGTTGTCGCTTAAGCACACACGGGGGTATCCAAAACGTGAAAAGAATTCTCGTTCGAGCGTTTCGGTTATTGTTTTTGTAGTGGCTGTTCCGAGGGGGTAAGCCTCGGTCCATCTACTAAACAAGTCCGTGGCGACCAGTATATATTGTTTTCCCCTACTCGTGCCCATGAGGTCTATGCTTACCACCTCCCAGAGTTGTCGGAGTATTCTGGTGGTCGCGGGGCCGTCTGCGCGCGTGTTTAGTGGTTTGGTACACGCGCATATGTGACACGACTTGACGTACAGTCGGATGTCGTTTTTTTGTCCTTTCCAAAAAAACCGTTATTTGAACGCCCTGTACGTTTCTTTCCAGCCCGGGTGGTTTGCGAGTACGTGATCGTGGTATGTCCAGATCACGTTCTGCGTGTTGTCTTTTGGGATGTCCACGGGTGTGTGTTCGCCCAACTTTATCCGGAGAAGACCGTCAGTAAAAATGAATTGTTTTTTTTTTCCGAGGTACTTCCGGTGTTGTGCGCTGGGTCGTCCGTTGTCATTTTGTGCGCTATGTCTCGTGTGTTGGGGTCATTGGTCTGCCGTGTCACGAGCATAGCGTGTGTGATTGTGGGACCACTAGTGGTGTTAGCTTGGTCCGTCGTGGCGAACAGATTGTCGGCCGGTGAGCTAGTAGTGGTGATGAGTGGTGAGGTGGGTACTCCTACTAGTCGTTCCTCGAGGTGTTCCTCGTCTACCGGTGGTCGGGTTGCGGGAGAGCATGTCCGGCGCCTCGTTCTGTACGCCGGGCACATGCGTGGTTTTGTAATCCAGGTTGGCCAGCTGTAGTGCCCACCTGGTTAATTTTGAGTTTGTGTTTTTGGCTCGGTGGAACCATGTGAGTGTAACAGGAGATTTTTACCCCCGGATATTTTTACCCCCCCCCCCCCCCGGTAAAATTAACCTAGGATATAAGAAAAATTAGGGTATGTGAAATATCAAAAATTAAAAATGCTCACATCTCGCTTGAAAATTAAAATATTAAAAAATCGCCCACGCTAAGATCCAGATAATGTTCTTAACTAAAAGTTTGATTATAGGTCATTTCACCCTATCGCCATCAAAACCAACAGCACACTAAAGAGAATATTTTGAACTATTGTGAACGACAATTTGCTATGTCATGCTTGTGTAAGACGGAGACAACACATACGGGTGTAGCGTCCTCTTAATGTGTTGGCTTTATTTGCATGTCACCGGTCAATACAATAATCATGCCAGATAAGCTTATCGATGAACTGAGCATCCAAAAAAATAGAAAACAGGATTTTGTATTATAACTATTTTTTTTGTTTATCATATTTTGTTATTTTGTTTATAAACACGGGATTGTCGTTAGTATGAATTTATAATAAATGTTATTAGGTACTATACAATTTGTGTTAATTCTTATTTCACCTTGATCCACACTAAACTCTACAAGTTAGAGGATTTTAAAAATGTTTATTATATTCGTATTTATTGAGTGTACCTATTAATTATATATTTCATCCCCCCCCCCCCCCTATCAAAATTCCTAAATACGCCACTGCATAATACAGATGTATTTTGTATTAAAGTGATTTCTTTTGACTATAGGCTAGGATTGATAAAACTTATCCTTTGTGCAACCTGTCAAATTTTTATCGATTCGATAACCTATTTAATGGTTTAATAATACAGATCGATAAGCATATTGTCTGTTACATAAACAATTTTTATCTTTTATCGATCCGATCAATATGTTGTTATCGGTTCGATAACTTGAAGGCCCGATTTTGGTTCGATAAATATATATTTTTATTTCTTTATTATTAGATATAACACAATCTGTACTCAAACAGCACAATAAGAGTATGAGCTAGTGACAAAGAAATTGAAAATTTAGAATGAAGAAGCCACCCACTGATGACACATAGTATTTTTAATTTTTATATTTATTTTGGATCAAGGGTTTAGTAGGTCTCTGCACCATTTTCGCTTAAGGCAACGAAGAGGGTTGCCAGGGATGGTTAATGTAGCTAGATTTTTTAGAAGTGCGTTTGGATGAAAGTTAAAGCGTAGGTGGAATCGTTTATAATAATTGTTTGCCTCTTCTTGAAGTGATTTCATTTGTAGGTCTTTTTGCGGAGTGTGATTAGATTACATATGGTGGAGAATTGGTAATTTTTCTTAGTGTTTTGTTTTGGAACTGCTGAATTTTATTTAGATTAGAAATGTTTGCATTGCCCCATAGCTGTAGGCCGTATGTCAAAATTTGCTTTAACAGAGATTTGTAGAGGAATAATTTAATATTTAGTTTTGAGTGTTTGTTGTTGATGATTAGGGTTTTGAGCATTTGTAAGCGGGAGTTTAATTGTAATCTTTTGGCTTTGATGTGGTGAGCCCAGGTAAGACGGCGGTCGAGAATTAGCCCGAGATATTTGACATTTGGGGATGGGAGGATCTGAGTACCAAAAAGCGTTACTTCTGGGCATAGTGCTAATTTAAGTGTAAATGTAGTATGTACAGATTTGGATTGGTTTATTTTAAAACGCCACTTTTTATACCAGTATTCCATTAGTAAAAGATGGTATTGTAGATTTTTGGAAGCTATAGTAGGATCTGGACTGGATGATATTATGACTTTGTCGTCCACATAGTCTGCTACTAATGTGTTGTATGTGGTCAGTTGGTCGGATGTATTGTACAGAATTGGGGAGAGGATTCTACCTTGCGGAACACCTGCCGCAATACCAGCTATATCAGAGTCTAAAGAACCATAATGGACCTGGAAGTGCCGGTCTGCGAGATATGATTTGACTAAAATGTTGGGTGTAGGAATTTTTTTAATTTGTATAACAGACCTTCATGCCACACTCTATCAAAGGCCTGGGATACATCAAGGAATGCGCAGGTACAGTATCGTTTTTTTTCAAGGGCAAAGGAGACAGCGTCAACAACTCTATGGACTTGGTGAATAGTCGAGTGTTTAGCACGAAAACCAAATTGATAGTCTGGTAAGATTTTTTATCAAACATAATAGGAAGGATACGTTTAAGCAAAAGTCTTTCCAGTATTTTGCCGAAAAACGGCAATAAGCTGATCGGTCTATAAGAGCCTAAGGCGTCAAGTGGTTTACTCGGTTTTGGGATTAGAATGATTTTAGAAAATTTCCAGAGAAAGGAGAAGTAAGAGAGTCTTAGGGTAGCATTGAAAATCTGGGTAAGGAGGGTAATAGCACGTTTTGGTAAGCATCTGGCGACTTCCGCTGTAATTAAATCGAATCCTGGGGATTTCCTAAGTGAGTATTTTTATATTGTAAATTTTACGTCACTGGGTGTCAAGTGTTTTACTGGTATAGATACAGGGAGGGGAGAGTCTAGATACATTTGTACGGTGTTTGTAGTAGCTAGTGAGAATGTTTCAATGTGAGGTCGGAAATTTCATGAAGATTATTTTTAAATAGTTCTGCTTTTTCAACATCAGAAGAAGCAAGACTGCCGTCTGGGTTTTTTATTGGGGGCGATGAGGCTTTGTATTGGAGAGCTTGTTTTATTGCCTTCTAGAGACTGAAATCTTTGGTCGAGAGGTTAGTCAAGTGATTTGCAAATGAAATATCTTTATTTTTAGATAAAACTTTCTTGAGTGTGTTAGACAAGTTATTGTGTTTTTATTTAAGAGATGGGAGACGGTCTCGTTGGTACAGGGCTCTTGCTCTCCGTTTTTCCACATACACCTAAATATATTTATAATAGTAATTATTTTTAACTGAAATAACGAAGATTTTCAAGAAGAAAAAATTAATACGTATCGGTATGGAATAGTTACGTAGGTAATAATCGAAATCTAAGTCCGATACGGGTCCGATACATATCGCTTGTATATTGCACATGTAACTTCTTGAACGCTCTTGAACTCAAATTTCTTCCTTGAAAATCTTGAACCTCTATGCGAGTTGTACGCGAGTCATTACATTTCTAATTTTACATAATTCCATATTATATATCTCTACTACATCTAATATATACCTCGGGTGGTGATCACAATTAAATGTAGCTGAGATGTTTGAAATGTATTATACATATTATACTCAGTATGATTTCTATGAGATGTAACAATGGAAGTAACATGTACATCCTTTCTTTGAAATCCCTTGGATATGAATTTGTTACGAATGTTTTAATCATTTCTGTTACGTTCATAATACATTGCCTGGATATTATATTTGAGAAGTTAAATTTCATTAATTTAGAATAATATCTTAGATACGTATTATAGATGTTTGTTGCGAGGTTGAATTTAAGACCATAATTGACCTTTTCTGCGAAGTGATGTCAATCCCATGGCACAGTGGGGTAACTTGTTTAATTTTTAGTACCAGCACATCGAATTTCCTGGATTCCGTTTTCGTAATATTCCTTAATACTCCGCGATCAACACATTTCACCATTTTCTTTGGCCGTGACCGTTTCGCCGCCGGACCATTCGCCGCGACCGTTTCGCTGCGAAGGGCTAACCTCTCCGCATAATATGAATAATACCAATTATGTACCTACCTATCATTTAATATAGGTATAACAATTGGTATTAGGTACAAAGATTATACAATTTTTTCAAACCTCACCACCCGAATATTTCAACGTTTATCCCCGATTATCACATTTTTGATTTTGAAACATATATTTCGATATGTTTCTCAATTCAAATCAGATACATTTTATCACCCCTCCTACTGGAATTCGCTTTCAGTGCTTGCACTCTGTTGGGCCGGGGGCAAACGCTTTTATTTTAGAATCCATAATAAATAATAATATAACAAAGTCCCACAAAACAATACTTATCAGAAAGAAAAAATAACAATATATTTTGTAGGTAGGTATACGTTCACGGCTTAATGGCACGTGACAATAATTATGAAATTATTATCTAGGTATATGATTTTTAATAGACATGCAAATGACAAATGTACCTACAATTAATACAATATCCTGACTGTTTAATGTAATGATTAGTTTGTAATCGTTTATTTGACACTACAGATATTTGATAACCTCCTATGTACTTCCCACGGGCTACGTACAAATCCAAAATTGAACTTTATTCATATTTGTTACATAATGCATACCATGTAAGAAAAGGCACTATTAACTATTTAAATAACTAAGACAAAAAAAAAAATGTTTGTTTCAAAATAAAAAAAAGGTGGGTAAGTGTATATCGCTCTGCTGTACAG